>NC_079443.1:54288568-54576068 GCF_903798145.1 Danio aesculapii | reverse complement strand
CACACACACACACACACACACACACAGAGAGAGAGACATATGGACAAAAACTAAATATGCACACATACAAGCTCTCTCTCTCACACACACACACACATTAGCATTCAGCAGTGCTGTGAGACTGACCTGAGATCAGACACTCACTGCTCTGTTGTTCTTCTCCTTCACATCTCTGCCAGACTCATTCAGTCTGAGAAATGAGTGTGTGTGAGTGTGTGTGTGTGTTTCTGCACATTCTCTGTCAGTCTCACACACAGAGCTTCATCACTCCTGTCAGCATGAAGAGACGACCTGCTGTTACTGCTATCAAACCATTCATTCATTCATCCATTCATTCATTCATTCATTCATTTTCTTTTCAGCTTAGTCCCTTTATCAATCAGGGGTCGCCACAGCGGAATGAACCGCCAACTTATCCACGATATGTTTTATGCCCTTCCAGCTGCAATCCAACACTGGGAAACACTCATACACTCTTGCATTCACACACACTTTGAAAACCCACGCCAACATGGGGAGAACATGCAAACTCCACACAGAAACGGCAACTGACCCAGCCGGGACTCGAACCAGTGACCTTCTTGCTGTAAGGCAATTGTACTACCCACTGCGCCACCCAGTAACCATTCAATTGTCAAATGTATTTATTTGAATAAAATGTTTTATTATCATTGATTATTTCTAGATTTAATTTAAATAATTTTTGGTGGCTTAGTGGTTAGCACTGTGGCCTCACAGCAAGAAGGTCGCTGGTTCGAGTCCCGGCTGGGTCAGTGGTGTTTCTGTGTGGAGTTTGCATGTTCTCCCCGTGTTGGTGTGGGTTTCCTCCGGGTGCTCCGGTTTCCCCCACAGTCCAAACTAAATTGGCTGTAGTGTATGAGTGTGTGTGTGGGTGTGAATGAGTGTGTATGGGTGTTCCCCATTACTGGGTTGCAGCTGGAAGGGGATCCACTGTGTAAAAAATATGCTGGAATAGTAGGCGTTTCATTCCGCTGTGGTGACCCCTGATATATAAAAGGACTAAGCCAAAGGAAAATGAATGTATGAATGAAATATTTTAGTTTAGTTATTCTTTATGTTTATTTCTATTTCTGTTTTAATGGATTTATTTAAACTCACTTTTTATTCTTTTTTATTTCCTTTTCATCGTGTTGGCTGCAGTTCATCTGTGCTGTTTTGAATGTTTTAGTTAATGTGTGGTTTTAATGCGTTCATTTCATCTACTCTGCTTTTTATTTTGGAGCTGCAGTGGATCCGTCCTGGTGGATTACAGCTGTGTGAAGGCAGACTGAGACGAGCACGGAGAGTAATATAATAATAATCTTCATATTCTGTGTTCAGCCTGCAGATTCCTCCCATGGCCCAAACACTTTGTTCAATATTCACTGAAAACAAATTAAAGAGCTTTCGCCAGAGTCCACAGAAAGTGTTCATGCATATTCCATCAGGGACGCGCTAATCATGACCAGAATGACAAAACCACATCTGACACACACACACACACACACACGCACACACACACACACACACGCATACACACACGCACACACGCACACACACACACACACACACACACACACAAATACAGACTCAGTCATTATAACTCTGATTTATCTTTACGCTCTATTCACACGGGGCTTCAGCGTCAACGCTTGACTGAGGGCATGTCTGAAGTTGGGGCTGACGCGTTCATCATAGCAGCGTTAGCCAATCAAATTAGTCAGCAATAGGAAGGCCCACACGGAATCTGTGCGTGCAGAATTCTGCAGATTTTTAGCCCATCATTAATTCTGTTTATTTACTGGAGTAAATGTGTGTAAATCTATATTTATTCAGTTGTTAAATTAATTACAGTAATATTATTGACTAATGTTGATCTGATTTATGTACAGTGCAGTGTGTACAGTAATATTTTCTGTCTTTCAGTAGAGATATTATAGGAGAGACTTGCTTTGTTTACCAAGTAAGGTGGATCTAATTGGATTTTCATTTTAAACATTAAAGGGCACATAGTTGACCTCTTTTTTTCTGATGTAATATTAATATTATGGTTCTTCTGAGTGTGCCAGTTTAGGTTCAGTTTAAAACACAATTCAGATTGTTTTATTATAATGTGTTAAAAAGTGTCATGTTGGGGGCGTGTCCACAGCTCGCTGATTTATGGGTGTGTTGCTTCACATGTAAATTAGTTTCGGCTTCCCGCCCAACGTAACAAGGGGGCGGAGCCATGAGCTCACCCGCTCTGCGTTTGCAACAGAGTCTGACGGGCAGACTTAGAGAAAAATCTGGAGAGAGAGGATCAGCATTCAGTCGTACATGAACTACTCTGACACAGACCAAGCAGAGAGTACAAAATCATTTGTGTCTTTGTACTGTTTTACAGCCAACTGTGTGCTAGTTTCAAGTGCCGAGCTTGTACACAGAAACTAATAACCACGCACACTGAATTAACTTTGACTGAGGCACCGGATGCGCCGCTCGAAGCCGCGACACGGCACACCAGACACTCTCTGTTATGTGGTTATGATATTTAATAATGTGGTTGCCAATGTGATTTATTATTTCTCTCATTTTTGGATCGATCCTTCAGCCTAAGGTATGTCATCCTAAAGCCCAAAGGTCAACAAGAAAACCTTCACGTTTAAATTTTTCCCATTGTTCAGGGTAATGTGCTCACAACCTGTCAGAAAACAGTCATAACCTATATGCTTGTTACCATATTTGAAAAATCGCACCCGTTCAAATAGCGAGTTTGGTTTAGAAACAATTATTTGTGCAGGTCTAATGTGTTTCCAGCCAAATATGTGAATTAGATTCATGCACAAAACTGGAATAATGCATAAAACATTAGAATAAAGCAACGTTTCCAGCAAAGAGAACAAAATCATCTCTTCCTGCTAAACCTGCACCGATATTGCTGAGAGAAGTGTAGTTTGATGAACTGTTGGGATTCGCCACTGTGGTGTTTGTTCTTCTCCAATAAATGAGCTGCGCACCTCAGAAGACGAAACGCAAAGAACGCGCTGACTTTTGAAGGTGTGAGACGGGAGAGACAGTCATGACAGTTTATACACACACATACACATTAGGGGTGTCAAAATAATTGCTTCTTCGGTGCACCGTGATGCAGACGCGGACAATTCGGTATTGGCTCAGTAATAATCATAACCGGTTATTATGTACTGACGTCATTTATCTCAAATGCGCTGTCGCCGTAGCTTACTATGGTGAGGGAGGAGAGCGCGAGTACTTAGAACGCTCCAACTACTAAAAAACACAGAAACTGTGCACAATTTCACTGCGTGTGTGTTTGCTGGACAGTCTTTCACTGACACTTACAGCAGAAGCCCCTATTTTACTGCGATTGAGAGAATGGAAGTAAAGTCCATTTCTCTCTCTCACTGTAGCCTATTTGACCTGCTGGCGTGACTTTTCCTCTCCTCTCGGCTGTTACAGCAATACTTCTTGATCCAGACACGAGCGCATGTCTGCGCCAGCTTGTAAGAGCCAATCGCAGCTCTTTCTGTTGAGCGCGTGACTAATCAAACGGGTGAAGAGAACTTGGTAGACAAGGCTCAGAGAGCGAGTGAGATATTTATATTTGCTTATTTGCTATAAATGCTCGTGTTGTTTAAAAGTACAGTTTATATATCTGACTGTTTTTATTAAAGGACAAAATGCATTACAAATACTATATAAATAAATGTATACATGTTAATACAAGAATTACTGTGCTGTGAAGAAAATATAAAACTGTGTATGGAAAGCACCGTCAATGCACTGTGATGCACAGAGATATCAAATTGAATCGAAGGCATGATAATCGTGAGACAAGTGTAGGTTCACAACTCTAATACACACAGACACACACACACACACACACACACACACACAGACACACACACACACACACACACACACACATATATACATACATACATATATACATACATATATACATATATACACACATTTTATATATATATATATATATATATATATATGAATTAAAAATTAAAAATTTAAAAAATTTTAACTGAAATGCAAATAAAAGATTTATTTAAAAAATTACCAAGTAAACAATTTTCAAAGTATTTCTTTTGTTTCTTTTTGTTGTTCTTTAAGAAAATAACAAAATTAAGGAAAATTTAAGTAAAGGTGCAAAAATAAAAAACATTGCATTCTATTCAAGTAAATTTTCTCAGGATTCTGTGGATGTAAAATAAAGGTGAATATGAGTAGGCTGTTATTATTGTTATTTCTCAGACTTATGGTAAAACAACAATAATTATGTGTGTAGGTCTACTGTTGGTTAAAATGCTAAATTACATTAAATTAAAATGCTTTTGAATAGACTTTGAATAATGGACTTGAACAGACTTTAAATTTGTCCTGGTCAATAATGCACAGTAAAGTAATGACATCAGAATACAGCTATTCATAATTCTGAAGTATTATTCTGTTTGAGACATATGCTTGCAATCTGTCATTAACAATATTATTAGACCATTAATTCACTAGTAAAATCAGACATTTGTCATTATCAGATTCCCTTCTGCATAATATTCAATATTATATAGGCTAGAGTAGTTATACTGACACTGTTAAACATTTATTTTAATGCGCAACTCTCTGTGTTCGCTATGGAAAAAAAAACTTTAAATGCTTGTCGTAATCGTAACTCTAAAATTTAACCTTAATAAAGTAAAAAAAATAAAATTGTTTCATAATAAAGTAAAATCACAATAAAATAGAATGAAATAAAATTCATAATAAAATAAAATAAATTGAATAAAATAAAATAGATTGAATCCATAATAAAATAAAACAAAACCATATTAAAATAAAATTAATTCATAATAAAATAAAATAAATTGAATAAAATAAAATAAATTCATAATAAAATAAAATAAATTTATAATAAAATTAAATAAAAACTAAATAAAATAATTTCATAATAAAATAAAATAAATTCACAATAAAATTGAATAAATTCATAATAAAATAAAACCATAATGAATTAAATAAAACCATAATAAAATAAATAAAATTCATAATATAATGAAATAAAATTATAATTAAGTAAAATAAAATAAATTCACAATAAAATACATTTATAATAAAATAGAATATATTAATAATAAAATAAATTAAATTCATAATAAAATGAAATAAAACCATAACAAAATAAATTCATAATAAAAGACATTTACAATAAAATAGATAAATTTATGAAAAAATTCATAATAAATTAAAATAAAAACATTTTCAATTAAAATGGTAAAAATAAAAATATTTAAAATATAAATAAAAACGTCAATAATATCTCAATGACACTGTAATGAGTTGGGTTCAACACTGGGTTCAAAAACACCCAGATCTGATGAGTTTAAATAGGATATAAAGATAATTATTATACAACTATTTGCAGGAATAAAAGGCATTTCCTTTATTAATAATTTTGTCTTGTTTTCCAGTACAAATATCTGATATGTGATACAAATATGAGAAAATATGAAAACATTACATATAATTTTCTGACAGACTGACAAACTTAATTCAAAGGCAAAACAATATTTATATAATTATTACTTTTTATTATGACTTTTTTCTAAATTGTATTTATCAGACATTTGTTGATGTTTTAAGCACAAATTTACTTCATTTGCACACATGTTAGTCATGTTGTTGTCCATTAAATGTCTCTCAATTTAAAAATGCTTCAATAATACTGACAAACAAGACAAAAAATGATAAAAAGATATAAAAAATAAATAAAGTAATAAAAAAATAACAAAAATCATTGAGAAATATTATTGAACACACATGAAACATTGTAGATGAACCAGTGAGCCAATGAGCCAATGAGTAAAATCTAAGTTTATTTAATTTTAGAAAAAGCAGCAAAAAGTCTCTGCCATATACAGTCTCCATCAACAAGCCTGTCGCTTATCAAATCATATTCATATTCATATTTCTGAGGAACGTTTGAAGATTAAAAATGTCCATCAGTACCCTGTTATGCAGAACACCGAGTCATATCATCCATATATTGTCTGATTAGTGATCATTTATCAGCCCAGACACTTCCAGGTAATAATTTAATGCTCTTCTCATTTAAAAAACACACGAATAAGCAAAAATAAACAAGGAAAATGACATCTCTCCATCAATATTTGTGAATTACTATGAATTAGAAGCACTAATGACAAACATTATGCAAACATTCTGTTTAGTCACTGACAAAACTGCTGCGTCCCAATTCAGCTGCTGACAGAATGTACTAGTCTTTTAGGGAAGGAATAGTGCACACTTTTGAGTGTTCAACAGACTTTGGGACAAACCACTTCCTAGTTAATGGACCGTTCTGTTGCTGTTTCGAGCCCTGTCAATCATCCTGTCACATCATCCACTTCTCTACATATTTACACTCTCTACAAATAAAAGTGCTGGGTTGAGTTGATGAAATATTCGGTTAAATACAGTCAAACTGTTGGGTCAAATATGGTTGATTTGAATTTTTTTAAAATAAAACTTAAATTATATATCTTTAACCCAACTTTTGGGTTTGTCCATTTCTGAACATACATTGGGTTAATTCAGTTTTATTAAATTAAATTTTTTTTAACCCAACTTTTTAAGTTTTTATCCATTTTTGACCCAACATTTTGTTGTTATTTGTTCTTGTTTTTTTTAATTTAGTAATTTCTTTCTTAACCCAACTGTTGGGTTTGTCCATTTTTTAATCAACATTGGGTTCATTTTTCAATCAAATGTCAATATATATCTATATTTTACTCCACTTTTGGATAATTGTTCATTTTTGACCCAACATTTGGTTTATTTCTTTACTGTTGGGTGTTTGTCCATATTTGACACAATAGTGGGTCTTTTTAATTAAATTTAAATTATATTGTTTAACATAGTCCCTCCAGCGTGTCCTGGGTCTTCCACGAGGCCTCCTCCCGGTGGGACATGCCTAGAACACCTCTCTAGGTAGTCCAGGAGGCATCCGAAACAGATGCCTGAGCCACCTCAGGTGACTTTTATTGATGTGGAGGAGCAACGGCTCTACTGCGAGCTCCTCCCGGGTGACGGAGCTCCTCACCCTGTCTAGAAGGGTGCGCCCTGCCACCATGGAGCACCATGGCCTCGGACTTGGAGGTGCTGATTCTTATCCCAGCCGCGCCTCACTCTGCAGCAAACCGCTCCAGTGCATGCTGAAGGTCCATGTTCGATGAAGCCAACAGAACAACATCGTCTGCGAATAACAGAGATGAAATCCTGTGGTCCCCGAACCGGACCCCCTCCAGCCCAAGGCTAAACTTTGAAATTCTCTCCATAAAAATTATGAACGGGATTGGTGACAAGGGGCAGCCCTGCTGGAGTCCAACATGCACTGGAAACAAGTCTGACTTATTGCCAGCAATGCGAACCAGACTCTGTTCATACAGGGATGAGACAGCCCTTAACAAAGCGCCTCTGACCACATACTCCCACAGCACCCTCCACAGAATGCCCCAAGGGACACGGTCGTATGCCTTCTCCAAGTCCACAAAACACATGTGGACTGGTTGGGCATACTCCCACGAAACCTCAAGCACCCTGGTGAGAGTATAGAGTGGGTCCAGTGTGCCACGGCCCACGGTTCCTCCTGGATCCTAGGTTCAACCATCGGCCGGATCCTCCTCTCCAGTCTCCTGGCATAGATTATCCCAGGGAGGTTGAGGAGTGTGATCCCCCTATAGTTGGAGCACACCCTCTGAGGTCCCCTTTCTTAAAAATAAGAACCACCAACCCAGTTGCCCAGTCCAGAGGTACTGTTCCCGAACATCATGCAACATTGTAGAGACGTGTCTGCCAAGACAGCCCCACAATGTCCAGTGACCTAAGATACACAGGGTGAATCTCATCCACCCCCTCTGCTTTGCCACTGTGGAGCTTGCTACTTGCTACTTACTACTTGGGTTAATTTTTTCTATCAAATTTCAATTTAAAACACTCTACCCAGCTTTAGGTTTTTTGTCCATTTTTTACCAAACATTTGGTTGTTTTTTTAAACAACATAAAAAAAATTGACTCAACTGTTGGGTTTGTCCATTTTTTAACCAACATTGGGTTAATTTTATTTTATTTTTTTACATTTAAATATATATTTTTAAACCAACTCTTTGAGTTTTTTTCCATTTTGACCCACGATTGTGTTTATTTTTTTCAATTAAGCTATTTTTTAACCCAACTGTTGTTGTTTTTTGTCCATTTTAACCCAACGTTTGGTACACCTTTTTTATTATTATTTGTTTAACCAAACAGTTGGGTTTTTGTCCATATTTGACACAATAGTTGGACATTTTTAAATTAAATTTAAGTGATATTTTTTAACCCAGCTGTAACATTGGGTTGATTTTTTCTATTAAATTTCAATAGAAATTACCCAGCTATAGGTTTTTTGTCCCTTTCTTTAACCAACATTGGGTTAATTTTTTTTTTTCAAATAAATGTCAATGATTTTTTTACTCCACTCTTGGGTTTTTGTTTATTTTTGACCCAACATTTGGTTTATTTAAATTTTTACGGTTAATATTTAAATGACTTTTTTTTAACCAAACTTTTGGGTCTGTCCATTTTTGACCCAACATTAAGATAAAAAATGGACTAACCTGTATTTCCGATGGACAAATTCCAATGCAGCAACAGGTTAATTAGCCATGCAAAGAACTCTCCTCAGTTGTTTGCACAATTCTGCATTCAGAAATTAACCCAACGTGTCATTATAAAACCACACTGTTGCTGCAGATGAGAAATAGTGCGATACATATGCGAAACATGAGATACACACTTCAATTTGATTAGATGTTAATTAACAATCACTCAAACATCGTTACCCAAGCCTCTCCTCTCCACTTAACTCACCCGTGTCCGACCATGTTTGTAGTTTAGTAACACATTTTACTAACATTTGTAGTTCTAAATGAATTCCTGTCCAATAAGCAATGTGTTTTGAATTAGTTACTAAAAACCAACACAATTCAACACACTATTATTTGACACACACTATTTCTATTTTTGAATCCTATTTAGTGTGTATAGTATGTGAATTGGGACACAGCAAACAACTCAATCAGTTCCCAGATGTCAATCAAATCTAAACAGCCTGACGTCAATTTCAACCAATCACACTGTTTTGGGGGCGGGACTAACAGTCTGTCTAACCGATGGTATACGGGGGCGTGTCTTCAGCAAACCAATCGCTACTTTTTACACTCATTTGATGGCGTTTCAAGCAGAAGTAAACAAGTATGTGGATCAGTTCGTTGACGGTTGTATTTAAAGTCTGTCATGAAGATGATCCACTGTCACATAAATATCCTTTGAATGATGAGGATGGCAAACGTACATTCAGAGCTGTACACGAGCAAACGTCTTGAAAAGAAAGTTCAGATACTACAAGCTGCTGATGTTCTCTGTACAGTTTATTCTATATGCTATTTACACTATAAGCTCTAAAATAACACTATTCAGGCTGAGAGGAAGAGTACTGTCAGATAAAGAAGACCACCAGCTCTTATAATAATGTCGATGAGAAATCAGATACAGTTTCAGTCAATCAGAACCATCCTCCGCCTGTCAATCATCATCAGAGGGCGGGGTTTAAAAAGAGCTGAGCACCTTTACTCTCCGACAGCAGATCCTCTCTCGGGTTCAGTCTGATCTCCTGCTTAATGTGTGAGAGATCTAAACACATCACTGTTCTTCAGTTCTTCAGGACGTCCTACTTCAGACGTGTGGTTAAGATTGATTTGGCACTAAATCTTTTCAGAAAAAGATTGTATGAATCTACCACAGTGAAGAAGGTGCGCTACAACTGGGTCAGAGGGACATCTAGAAGACAAAGAGGGACATTTATATGATTGATGGATCGATAGATACAATTATGGATGGATAGAACAATAAATAAATGTTTGGATGGACAAAACGATGGATGGATGGATGGATAGATGGATGGACGGACGGACAGACAGACAAACAGATAAAACGATTGATTGGATGGATAGATGGACAGACAGACAGACAACCAGATAAAATGATGAATGGATAGATAGATAGATAGATAGATAGATAGATAGATAGATAGATAGATAGATAGAGCAATGGATGGATGGAAATAAGGATGGATGGATAAAACAGTGGATGGATGGATGGATGGATGGATAGAACAATGGATAGATGGGTGTAAATAAGGATAGATGGATAAAACAATGGATGGATGGATGGATGGATAGATAGATGAAACAATGGATGGATGAATGAATGAATGGACTGATGGATGGATAAAAAAATGGATGGATGGATGGATAGAACAATAGATAGATGGGTGTAAATATGGATGGATGGATAAAACAATGGATGGATGGATAGATGGATGGATAGATAAAACAATGGATGGATGAATGAATGAATGGACTGATGGATGGATAAAAAATGGATGGATGGATGGATGGATGGACGGACGGACGGACGGACGGATATATAGATAGATAGATAGATAGATAGATAGATAGATAGATAGATAGATAGATAGATAGATAGATAGATAGATAGATAGATAGATAGATAGATAGATAGATAGATAGATAGATAAAACAATGGATAGATGAGTGTAAATAAGGATGGATGGATGGATGGATGGATGGATGGATGGATGGATGGATGGATGGATGGATGGATGGATAGATGGATAGATGGATAGATAGATAGATAGATAGATAGACAACACATTAGCAATGTCAGAGCAACTGCATGTCAACAATCCAGCGACAACCCCAAATGCTATTACAACTGCTCAGCAAAACTCTGGCAACCAACACAAATACCCTAGCAACTGCTTAGTGCCAAGAAAAGACACTTACTGCTTCTGCATAGTAACACTCTACTGACCACCCAGAGTGCACTCAAATTGGAAAAAACAACACCCTAATGACCACCTAGTACAACCTGTCAGTTGCTTAGCAACTCAAAACTGAGTGCATAGCAACACTCTAGTTACCACTCAAAATGCCCTAGCAACTGCATAGCAACATTCTAAATAACACTCAAAATTCTCTAGGAAATGCATAGCAACGCTCTAGCTACCACTCAAAATGCCCTAGCAACTGCATAGCAACACTTTAGCTACAACCCAGGATGCCATAGCAACATCATTTGTCCACCATCTAGTATATCCTAGCAACTGCTGAGCAATGCCCTAGATACTGTCTACCAATGCCCTAGATACTGTCTACCAATGCCCTAGATACTGTCTCATTTGTAAGTCGCTTTGGATAAAAGCGTCTGCTAAATGACTAAATGTAAATGTACCAACAGTGCCCTAGTAACTGCATAGCAACACTGTATCAACCCTCCAGAACAACCTAGCAACTGCATAGCAACAGCCAAACAATCACCCAGATCAGCCTAGCAACCATCATCCTATCCATATATTTATCAAGTGTGGTAAAAATGCTCTCACACATTAATCAGGAGACACAGAGAATATGTCTTCATCTGTGTGATCATCTCTTCTGCACACTGTAAAGATGCTGAGTTTTGTCTTGTTTCCAGATCGATTATCTAAAAAGTCTTAAATCAAGAAGCTGAGCAGGGCTGTGTCCGGTCAGTAGCTGGATGGGAGACCACATGGGAAAGCTAGGCTGCTGCTGGAAGTGGTGTTAGAGAGGCCAGCAGGGGGCGCTCAACCTGCGGTCCGTGTGGGTCCTAATGCCCCAGTATATTGATGGGGACTCTATACTGCTCAGTGAGCGCCGTCTTTCAGATGAGACGTTAAATTGAGCTCCCGACTCTCTGTGGTCATTAATAATCTCAGGATGTCCTTGGAAAAAAGAGTAGAGGTTTAATCCCGGTGTCCTGGCCAAATCTGCACTGGCCTCTGTTCATCATGGCCTCCTCAGCTGGTGTGTGTGGTGTGCAGTCTGGTGCAATTAAATCTGACTTATTTTTTTGACTTATTTTCCCTAGACCTCCTAAAAACATTATAATAATGCAGGCTTCTTATAATGAAGTCAAAATGAAGTGAGTTTAGCCTCAACACAAGCTAAATTATCTGCCAATGTGGGAAGTGGAATAATCTTGCTTTCGGTTTGAACTAAATTTATATTTGATTACCCCATTGGCAGATTACTTAACATGTTTTAAATCAAAATTTGAATTATTATCTTACTTATTTCCCTACAAACATAAAAATCATGTTTATTTCTGCATTAGAGGCCTTTAAAAAGTCCAAATTAAGCGAGTTTCTCCTGAAAACAAGCTAAATAATCTGACAATGGGGGAAGCTTTCGGGTTGAAATATGTTTACATTGCTTACCTCAATAACAGATTATTTAACATGTTTTAAGAAAAATAAACACTTAAATTTGACTTCTTTGCTTTATTATTTCCCTAAAAACTTCATAAAACATAAAAAAATGCAAAAACATGTTTATTTCTGCATTAGAGGCCTTTAAAAAATTTTAATTAAGTGAGTTTTTCCTAAAAACAAGCTAAATAATCTGGCAATGGGGGAAGCTAAGTACACTTACTTTCAGGTTGAAATATGTTTACATTGCTTACCTCAATAACAGATTATTTAACATGTTTTAAGTCAAAAATTACCATTTAACTTACTTTGAATTGTTTTTTGACTCATTTTCCCTAAAGACCTCCTAAAACGTAAAGATAATGCAATACGGCCTCTAATATTTTAGTCAAAATGAAGTTTTGCCATAAAACAAGCTAAATTATCTACCAATGGGGGGGAAGCGAAATAATCTTGCTTTCGGTCTGAAATAAATTTACATTGCTTACCCCAATAACAGATTATTTAACATGTTTTAAGTGAAAAAATAAACACTTAAATTATTTGTTTTACTTATTTCTCTAAAAAAAAACCAAGACAAAAAAAGCAAAAACATGTTTATTTCTGCATTAGAGGCCTTTAAAAAGTCCCAAATTAAATGAGTTTCTCCTGAAAACAAGCTAAATAATCTGACAATGTGGGAAGCTAAGTAAACTTATTTCTGGTATGAAATATGTTTACATTGATTACCCCAATAACAGATTATTTAACATGTTTTAAGTTAAAACTCCTTTAAATTTGACTTATTAAAGACCTCCTAAAACGTAATAATAATGCAGGCCTCTAATTAGAAGTCAACATGAAGTGAGTGTTGACTTAAAACAAGCTAAATATGAGGAAGCGAAATAATCTTGCTTTCAGTTTGAAATAAATGTACATTGATTACCCTAATGGCAGATTATTTAACATGTTTTAAATATTTTTTTACTTTTTTCTCTAGAAAAGTAAAAGACGTTTATTTCTGCATTAGAGGCCTTTAAAACAACCTTAAAACAAGCTAAATAATCTAACATGGGGGAAGCCAAGTAAACTTACTTTTGGCTTTAAATATGTTTACCTTGCTTACCCGATTATTTAACATGTTTTAAGTCAAAATAAACACTTAAATTTGACTTGTTTGCTTTACTTATTTCCCTAAAAACCTCCTAAAACATAAAAAAATGCAAAAACATGTTTATTTCTGCATTAGAGGCCTTTAAAAGGTCCAAATTAAATGAGTTTCTCCTGAAAACAAGCTAAATAATCTGCCAATGGGGGAAGCTAAGTAAACTTATTTTTGCTATGAAATACGTTTACATTGATTACCCCAATAACAGATTATTTAACTAATTTGAAGGCAAAATTTCTTCGAAAAAAAACATAATTTTTTACTTCTGCGAATTTTTAGATATTTAGACTTGAAACAAGACTAAACCCAGCATTATTCTTCTGCAGTGTGAGCGTTTGCAGTCGCCGTCCCATGATCGCATTTTAAATGATTACATTCACTGATCACATTATACAGGTTAATAAGTGTAACGTCGCTTAATTCATAAAAGAGTCTGTAACAAAATAGCACAGCGGCTGCACATCTGAGCAGTCTGGGTTAATACTGATCAGTCTGGGTTATACTCTGGTGGTGGAGTGTCCGTGCGGGAGCCCCGTGCTGCTCGGCGTGCTGTTCCCGAAGGCGTTAAACGGACTGTGGTACGCTGGCTGCATGCTAACTAATGAACTGGAGATCATAGAGATAGCGTTGGGCGCCATAAGCGGCACGTCATCAGGCGAGCGACGCAGTGTTAGCGCATAATCCGGCGGGCACGTCAAACGGATCATATCGTGACCCTGCAGAGAATCGCAATCATGATCGTGATCCATCTGCTTCATCTGAAGAGACATCAATTCTTCGCTGGGCACGCGGGGAATATCGTTAGCATGGTTTCTCGGAGGACTCAACCTGCGGCTTGATTCCAATCGGTGTTTATCCTTCTTATAGTAGAGCGCGGCGAATGCTAGGATGTTCAGAAACAGCAGTGATGCACCAACGGCGATTGTGACGCTCAATTCTGTTGAATAATCACGTGCTTCGATTATAACCGTACCATCAGCATGCTCTGACGTCTTCTGCTGGTCTGACATTTGTTTGGTGTTTGCTGGCGGAGCGGGCGGATGGCGGGTGGTGGACGGAAAGAGTTTATTTGACAAGCGTTTGGTGTAGGAGAACGGCGTCGTGTCTTGAGGAGGGATTTTGGTTGTTGAGGAGACGTACTGGAAGAGTTCATTGATGTTGTGTAAGTGTGGCACTAGCTCCAGCCAGAAGGCGATTTTAGTGGCGCGGTAGTGATCCCGGACACGTGGCTTTAGCCCGATGTGCAGGTATAGCTGGTCTTTAGGGTTGTATTTGGACCAGGCCACCTCTTCGAAGCGGTTGGGTTTGGTGTGGATGAACTTCGTGTCCTGGGGAACTGGTTGATTCGGGTCTCTGTAATGTAGAATAGAAGATACTGGATTAGTGTTCAGATCGGCAATGTGCTGAAATAATACTGGTCTCAATGCTAAACGAAATGGGCGAAAATGAAACTGAAAATGTTTGGTAAATGTTATTGATTAATATTATTATAGATGCATTGAAAATAAAATTCTGGGCCGAATCTTCTGGATGCATTTGGTTGAAAATGAAACTGAAAATGCTTGGTAAAAGTTACTTATTAGTACTAAAGATGCACTGAAAAGAACATTCTGGACCGAAATTGAATACAAAACCTTTGGATGGGTGCAAATTAAACTAAATATACGTTTGTAACAGTTATCTATTTTTAAAAATGCATTAAAAATCTAATTCTGGGCCGAAAATGAAACCGAAACCTCAAGAACAACTTAGCTAAAGCAAAATACATTCGGTCCCACTTTATATTGAGTGGCCTTAACTAATATAGACTTTCACTGAAATCAATAATTAGTTCTAATGTACTTATTGTGTAAATGCATGATTTTTACATTTTACTTGCTTGATTAAATACCTGCATGTAAATACATCTGTAATTAATTCCATTTATAATTACACTTACACCTTAACCGCATCCTTAAACCTATCCATACCACTAAGTATTTATAAACTAATTTGGAGAGGATCATGTGCTTATGATTCACCAATCAGACGATTCCTAAGCCATTATAAATACCCTCAGGTCATATCACAGCCATCTTCGTTTTGAAGAATCCCACCTTCCACCCCTACTCCTTCTCCTTTCTTAAATGGGTGGCACGGTGGCCCAGTGGTCAGCACTGTTGCCGGCAAGAACGTCACTGGTTCTAGTCTTTACCAAGCCAGCCGACGTTTCTGTGCGGAGTTTACACGTTCTCCCCATGCTCATGTGGGTTTCCCCCGGGTTCCCTCCCACTGTCTAAAAACATGCAACTTAAGTTAATTGACTAATCCTAATCAGCACCATAGACATGCTCCTAGTAAGTAGTTATCTCTTAAGAGCAATCACTATCTGTTCATTAGCTACTACAGCAGAGGAGTTCTCCAGATCTACCTGAGCTCAAACTCCCCTCTCTAAAACTCAAACTCCCCTCTCGCCTTGCAAATGGGAGGGAGCCCCGGGCTCGAGGATCTGAGGCTCTCTCCCTGGACAGCATGCCAAACAAGCTTTCTAATCAATCATCAGCTAAGTGTGAACTCTTGAATCCCTTACATGTGTGCCACCTCAAAAGCACCAGAATTGTTTCTCAAACATTAACACATTAAGTACACTGTATTTATATTTTGATGCAAGTACATCGTATTTAAGGACACTTAATATAAAATGGGATTATACATTCTAATAGTTGTTTTTCAGGGATGCAATAACATTATACTTCTGGGCCAAAACTGAAACTTCTGGATGCTCTTGGCCAAAAACCAAAACTGCTTAGTGATAGTTATTTTTAGGGAAGCACCAATATTAAAATTCTGGGCTGAATCCAACACATTTGGGTGCACTTGGTGGAAAACGAAACTGAAAATTAAAAGTTATTTATTGATATTTAAGACACCACCGAAAATGTTATTCTGGGTGCTACTGGGTGCACTTGGCCAAAAATCCTAAACTGAAAATTCTTTGTAAAAGTTATTTATTATTAACACAATGCACTGAAATTTCAATTCTGGGCAAAAACAAAACAACAAAAAAGGCTTTGTGGTGATTATTTTTTCAGGGATGCACAAAAATGAAAATTCTCAGCCAAAACTGGAACTTCTGGATGCACTCGGCCGAAAATCTGGAAAACTCTGAAAATCTGAAAAATCTCCAAAACTGCTTTGTAATAATTATTTTTAGGAAAGCACCAAAATTCTAAGCTGAATCCAAAACATTTGGATGCAGTTGGTAGATAATGAAACTGAAAACTTCTGGGTGCACTTGGCTGAAAAACTGAAATAGCTTTGTAAAAGTTAACTACTGTTAACCCTTTCACGCATGAGTTTTAAATACTCCAGCTGACGCTCATGAGTGAGTTTACATTTGTGAACGTTACTTGGAATCCATTGCGTTCTTAACTTCTTATTGCGACGTGTCAAGCTTATCAAGCGACCCACCAGCCTCAATCATCTAAGTATATATTGTATTTTGTTTCTTTTTGCCCTTTTCTGTAAATATTGTCAAATGTTCCAATTATATTGTGAAATTTCCGATATTCCTGATTCTCAAATATGTGACAGAACATTTATTTAGTCTTTTAAACAGCTAAATAAGGACTGTATTGTTTGATATATGATGGGTAATGGGCGCTGACGTTGTTGCTAGAAGGCATACAGCTGCAATCGGAAGTTAACGAGAAGTATGGGATACAGCTGAGGATACTCGTGTCAATATAGCATAATTTTTGTGACACTTTACAACAAATAGTATTATTACATTACCGTTAGGGTTAAGGTAGGGGTAGACGATAATAAAACACAATTACTGAGTAATTTGATGAATAATATTACTACTTCTTGTTAACTTCCGATAACAGCTGTATCCCTTCTAGCAAACAACCGCAGGAGAGATCCGAGCTGCTGGACTTACGTCATGTTTATTCATAATTTTATTCTGAAATACATGAAGGTAACATAAACAGTGTGTATCTTACATGAACAGAGCATTTCGTCCAGTTATACTGAAAAATAATTATTATTGTGTGATCGTACGCTTCAGGGACCAGCCAAGCCTCATCACACTAGTGTGATCAACGCTTCAGGGACCAGCCAAGGCTCATCACACTAGTGTGATTGTACGCTTCAGGAACCAGCCAAGGCTCATCACACTAGTGTGATCGTACGCTTCAGGGACCAGCCACGGCTCATTAGGGACCAGCCAAGGCTCATCACACTAGTGTGATCGTACGCTTCAGGGACCAGCCACGGCTCATTAGGGACCAGCCAAGGCTCATCACACCGGTGTGATCGTACACTTCAGGGACCAGCCAAGGCTCATCACACTAGTGTGATTGTTTGCTTCAGGAACCAGCCATGGCTCATCACACCGGTGTGATCGTACACTTCAGGGACCAGCCAAGGCTCATCACACTAGTGTGATCGTACGCTTCAGGGACCAGCCAAGGCTCATCACACTAGTGTGATCGTACGCTTCAGGGACCAGCCAAGGCTCATCACCGGTGTGATCATATGCGTGAAAGAGTTAACGATACACTGAAATTTAAATTCTTGGTGAATTCTGGACGTAATGCATTAATTTCCATAAAAACTAATTAAATAATGCAACTAGTTACTTTTTTGGGGGGAGTAACTCAATATTATAGTGCATTACTCTGGAAATGTATTATTTTTTAAAGTAATCTCCCCAACCCTGACAGTACTCACCCAGTTTTGGCGAAGTTGGTCCAGTAGGTCATGACGACGGCGCTCAGCATGATATCATTCTTGGAGAAGTTGCAGTTGAACAGATCTGTGGGTCCGATCATGGGAATCCCAAACACATACGGCAGCTCATCTCCATGTGCCGAATCAGCCCACGCTGGCTTCATATCACTCTGGCAGTGGTGATAAAACGCGTAGAAATACGTGGGCGATCCGTACTGCGCATGTAAATCCGCTGTGGCCACGGCAGGCGCCACCCATTGGTGATCAGTAAACAGCGCCACCAGCGTTTTTCTCCTCATCTCCGGGTTTTCTCGATCCGCCCAATCCGTATACATGAACTTGATGGTTTCTCGAAGTGTATCCTTTCCTTCAGGATAGCCGTATAAATGATCGACAAACTCCGAAATGGCGAATTCAAAGTCATTGCTGGTCACTCTATCCTCACTGTCCAGAATCCCATCCACGAATTTATACCCTTCACCCTGGTTTACGCCCAACATAATATCGTAGTTCAGAAACTCGCCCTGCTCCATTAATATCTGTGGGTCGTCTGGAATCACATCTCCGTCGATCACAGGTCCGAAAGCGATGTGGTATTTGGCCGGCGTGATGTTCTGCTCGATTAGCTCTTTGTAGTTTTTGCTCTGGAGGCATTCGATCAGCTCCAGCGTGTCGTCTTCATTACATCCCACTTTTTCGGCCAGCAGACGTGTGTATTTGGCCGGCTGGTAGTTCACCGCCCAGCTGGAGAGAGCCGTGCCGCTCTGGATGATCGCCTTCTGGAACAGATCTGGAACAAAAGCACACACTCGCTGTCAGAAAAAACAAACATGTACATACAGTTGAAGTCAGAATTACTCGCCCTCCTGTGAATTTTGTTTTTCAAATACCAAATGATGTTTAACAGAGGAATTTTTCACAGTATTTCCTCTAATATTTGTTCTTCTGGAGAAAGTCTTATTTGTTTTATTTCAGATAGAATAAAAGCAGCTCTTAATATTTTTAAAACCATTTTAAGGTCAATATTATTAGCCCCTTTAAGGAATATTAGTTTGGATTGGCAACAGGACAAACCACTGTTATACAATGACTTGCCTAATTACCCCTCTGGAACAGATCTGAGACAAACACTCGCTGTCGGAAAAAACAGAAATTTACATAAGTCATGATTATTTCATGAGGCAAAAAAATCTAAATGTGATTATATTTTGGCATCTTATCCAGTGCAAATATTTGCATTCTTAAAACCAGATAAATCGAAATGAAAGGAGTTTCCATCTTATTACAGGGCTCGAAGTTAACTTTTTTACTTTGTAACACCGGTGCTCCCAACTTTAAAAGTTTAGGCGCACCAAAAAAATGTAGGAGCACCAAAAAAATGTAGGAGCACCAAAAAAATGTAGGAGCACCAAAAAAATGTAGGAGCACCAAAAAAATGTAGGAGCACCCACCAAAAATGAATGAGCACCACTGCAAATTGTATATTAACGGGTTTATTGTATTTGAAAACAACATCAATCAGAAATGACAAAACCAGAAACAACTAATTCTGTAATGACTTGGAATAATTCTAAATTAAATGTCTAATAACTATAAAATATTAATGATGACGATGATGATGATGATGATGATGACAATAATACTAACAATGGATTACATTTCTCATTATCACGCTGCCTTGAATGTGCTTGAGTTACCTGCTATAAAAAGTCCTATTGTTACTAGGCAAGGGCTGGTATAAGATTCTGATGGTATGATAACCTTGGATAAAAATATCAGAATTTCACGGTATTGTACTCACTGCTCTAAAATATATTCTGTTTAAATGCCTGGGTAAAAAAAATAACCTTTTCCCCTTTGAAAACAATTTATTCTATCTTATGAAACAATATATTCTATTAGATTTTTTTAAGTCTAATCTGATGCAATTATCTATGCTAAGCTAAGCTAAATGTGCTCCCACTAGACTCGGAGATCGGCTGAATGGATTAAAGAAATGGTAAATCTCAACCTTTCTTTTAATTTTCAGGCTTTGTGAATATAATAATGACAGGTAGATGAAACTGTTGGTGTTGAGCTGTACTGGCGGAGGAGTAAACGTACCTTCAGAGTAGTGTGAGAGCGTCAGCAGACTGACACATGAGGCTCCAGCGCCCGAGCCGAATATGGTGACCCGCTCTGGATCTCCACTGAAGGACTGAATGTTCTCCTTCACCCAGCGCAGAGCCTGGATCTGATCCAGAAGACCGTAATTGCCTTTAGCAGCCTGATCTCCAGTGCTGAGGAAACCTGAAACACAGCAGCGCAAATCTGAGATCAACAACACTGCACACAAACACACACTCACCAATTAAGTTTAGATTATGTTCAGGTTCAGCTCCCGTTATGTTCGGATTAAGTCCTGGTTATGTTCCAGGTATTTTCAGGTAAGTTTTGGATACATTCAGGTTAAGTTCTGGATATGTTTAGGTTACTTTCAGGTTAAGTTCTGGTTCTGTTCAGGATAAATTCCGGTTATGTTCAGATTAAGTTTTGATTACATTCAGGTTTTATTCAGGTTAAGTTCCAGTTATGTTCAGGTTAAGTTCTGGTTCTGTTCAGGATAAATTCCGGTTATGTTCAGATTAAGTTTTGTTTAGATTCAGGTTTTATTCAGGTTAAGTTCCAGTTATGTTCAGGTTAAGTTCTGGTTATGTTCAAGTTATATTCAAGTTACATTTATGTTATGTTCAAGTTATATTTAGGTTATGTTTCTGTTAAGTTCCAGTTATTTTCAGCTTAAGTTCTGGTCCCATTCAGGTAATGTTCTGGTTAAGTTCCGGTTATGTTCAAGTTATTTTCATGCAGACAAGTCATACCAAGTCTCCCGGAAGTTCTGGGAGTATCCCGCAAATGCATAGAGACTCCCGGATGCCCGCAAACGAATGATAATCTCCCTGAAATCGCGTGCTTTTAAATCTTCATCTTTGCTGTGCTGACAAAGTCAATCACAGTATCTTTATATTTCGAGGCCTGTGATTGGATGCTTGCCCCTGATGTCCCGCCTTCATCTGCACTCAATCACGAACTCAGGATGAAAGCCAGATTTAACAGAGATTCGGTTGATGATCAGATACCAACAAAGCCTGATTGCACTGGTTCGGTTTTGTAAACTCAAAACTAATCCTGTAAGCCTGAGTTTGTTGAGCCAGCATCATGAAACAGACAAGATCAACGGCGAAGCTTTAAAGATCTGCTGAAGTATACAGGTGGCTGCAGATCCTCCAGGTGTGAAGCTGCTGCTGTGGTTTATTATGGATGAGCTTCATCCACCAGGATTGTGCCTCCAGCATCTCTGCATTATTAATTCCACAAATAAAAGAGCTTCTGCTGACCTTCAGCCTGATGCATACTTGTCCTGATCTACGGAGCCCAGCCTGATAAAGGTTAATTGAAGGAAGACTTTCAGATGCTCCTTCAATGAGGCTTCAGCTCCTCTGATATTTTGAGTTCATTCCATATTTATCACACACACACACACACACACACACACACACACACACACACACACACACACACACGCACACACACACGCACACACGCACACACACACACACACACACACACACAGAAGCTGTGTGAGAATGCTTTTCTTAAGAGTTTTTGTCTTGTTTCCAGTCCAAATACCTAAAAATTCTTAAATCAAGATGCAAAACAGATGCTTTATTTTCAGAAAAGTTTGTTTTCTGACAGTAAAGATAGTTTTATTTCAGAGGTGCATGAATACCTTGTAAAAATACTGCAGACCCTGTATGAATATTGCCCAAGCTTATACATGCCTGCTGACCCGTGTCCCTTTAGTCGTGTGAATAAAGCTGAATCACAGTGGATACGGAGCTGTATCCCACCAGGCAGATGGGCCAGTAGCTATGTTTCCATCCAAAGATGCGCATAACTGGAATATCACATAACAGACGTGCGAATAAAGCAGCGTTTCCATCCAACAAGAGAACAAAATCGTCACTTCCTGATCAACTGGTCCCAAATATCAACAGTAAAAACGTCATTTGCTGCAGTAGGAGAAGCTGCGTGAATCTTTTCTTTATTTAATCAATGACTTGCGCCTCTGAAGACGGTATGCCAACACACAATGAACATGTGGTGGCGTTTGAAGGCATCAGACACGGAGCACAGATGCTCCTGACAATTCTGGAGGTAATGACTAATATAATAACACAAACACTGAGATGGGGCTTCACGGTGGCGCAGTGGGCCTCACAGCAAGAAGGTTGCTGGTTCAAGTCTCAGCTGGGTCAGTTGGCATTTCTGTGTGGAGTTTGCATGTTCACCCTGCATTCGCGTGGGTTTCCTCCGGGTGCTCCGGTTTCCTCCACAGTCCAAAGACATGCGGTACAGGTAAATTGGGTAAGCTAAATTGTCCATTGTGTGTGAGTTTAAATGAGTGTGTGTGGATGATTCCCAGTGATGAGTTGCAGCTTGATGGGTGCGTAAAACATATGCTGGATAAGTTGGTGGTTCATTCCACTGTGGCGACTCCAGATTAATAAAGGGACACAGCAGAAATAAAATGAATGAATGAATAATACTGAGATGGCTCAGGTGTTTTAGAATGACCAAAACAACAGTTCAGATGTTTTACAGTGTGCTCAGCCTGCTGATTTCTCCATTCACACACATTTTGATCATCACATGATCTCTTATAACACAATCACATGACTTTTTAATACACATACTGGAATTTGTTCAGGGAAAGTGTTTCCATCGTAGTTTATGCGCATCTTTTCTTAAAAATGTGCATCTTTTCTTCTCCAATAAAAAGTTTATCCTACTCAGTTATGCACATGTTTTCATGCGCATTTGTAAAAGTTATCCGCATCTTGGCGTCTCCATCAAACGATCTTTTATCCGCACATCCAAAATGCACATAAAAATAGGTGGATGGAAACATAGCTGTTGTCAAAAACTGGAAACCTTCCAATTGTAACGCCACGCCAGCAGAGGGAGCCCTCGCCCGACTACTGACTCAGCTCCGCTCCCTCTGCAGCTACTTCCTGTTTGTGCTGTATTTCAATGAGTGCTCAGGCCATGCTTCTTTGCGAAGTATTGCCAGTTTACCTCTCGTACCAAGTGTTGTTCCTAGTGACTTTCCTGACTGCATTCCTGTGTATGATCCTGCCTGCCTTGACCATGTACGTTCTCTGTCCTTGCCCTTCTGATCTGTTTTGGACGTATTGTTGTTGCACTGATCCTCTGCCTGCATTATTACTACGTCTTCTGGATTTGCCCCTTTGCTTGTCACTTGGTTTGGACTGCTTTCCGGTTCCCGACTATTTGCCTGTTAATACGTTGATGTCTCTGTCTCACCCTTTTAATAAACTTCCGCACATAGATTCAAATAAAGCCTCAGCCACTTCATTACACCAATTCAGTTAAATATATCTTTATTTCCACGATATTCCATCGTGGAGAAGTGCAGATGTGACTCCAGAAGACCTCCGATCAGCCCTCCAGAGTAAGGACGAGTGGCAGCTTTTGTAAAAACTTATCTACTGTTTACATGGCAGGATTGAAATTTTTTTTGATAAATGGAGAAAATTTCTGAATTTCTGTGACCTACAATGCTAGCAAACATGTAATGAGACAAAACAATAATTAAGGAAATTTTTTTTGTTTGTATATGTGTTTTGGTGTGGATTATTTCTAAATTTATTATGACTTTATTATTTTATTGTATTTATTTATTTCGTATTGTTCTGCTTTTATGTTAATGCTCTGTCTTTGATATTCATCGGCATTACTTGCAAATAAGAAAATCAATAAATAGTATAAATCAAGGGACAGCACGGTGGCTCAGTGGTTAGAACTGTGGCCTCACAGCAAGGAGGTCGCTGGTTCGAGTCCCGGCTGGGTCAGTTGGGGTTTCTGTGTGGAGTTTGCATGTTCTCCCCATGTTGGCGTGGGTTTCCTCTGGGTGCTCCGGTTTCCCTCACAGTTCAAACACATGCGCAATAGGGGAATTGATGAACTAAATTAGCTGTAGTGTATAAGTGTGTGTGAATGAGTGTGTATGGATGTTTCCCAGTGATGGGTTGCAGCTGGAAGGGCATCCGCTGTGTAAAACATATGCTGGATAAGTTGGCGGTCTGTACACATCTGTAGTTCACCAGCGATCTGTCAAAATAGAATTGCTGGAGACCATGACAGGATTAACTTTGTATTTTAATAATGCATTAGTTAATGCTGAACTATGATTAATAAATGCTTTTCAAGACTATTCATACTTAGTTAACCATAGTAAATACATTAACTAGCATTCAATAATGGGTCATTATTCTAAAAAGCTACCAAATAAACTTATTCCAAACTCAAAACAAGATTGTTTAGCTTACCCCATTGGCAGATTATTTAGCTTGTTTTAAGGGAAAACTCACTTCATTGTCACTAATTATTTCTGCAAATAAAACATGTCTAGTCTGAAAAATGCTTCTTAATTTAAAATATGTTTTAGATATTTTGGCCTAAGACAAAAACTCAGTGTAAGTACAGCATTTTATGCAGTGCAGCCTCTGATGTCGTCTTGTGTTTGTTCTGTTTACTGTGTGTTAAACGGTGTGTGAGCGACTCTCATTCATCACACTGTAAATGTGCTGCGTGACGTGTGTTTTCTCACTGCAGAATCTGTTCGTTCACTTCAGTGAGGCTCAGAGAAGATCTACAGCATAAACACACAACATGCTGTACTGCAGAAGCAAACCTGTGCTACTAATGTTCACTAAGACTAAAACAAAGAGCTAAAAGAAAACTGTGCTAACCAAAATAAATATTAGTATAAAAAGCTAAACTTTTGAGGCTTTTGCATCTATTCTCACTAGGTGCAGAATACTACACTGCAAAAATGCTATTCTTACTTAGAGTTTTTGTCTTGTTTCTAGTCCAAATATCTAAAAGCTCTTAAATCAAGAAGCATTTTCTTGACAAGCAAAACACATTGTCTCGTTTTCAGAAATAATGCGTCAAAATATCTAGTTTTTCATTTTGATACAATTATTTTGCGTGTTTAATACAGTAAACTGTGCTGTATTGTAGGATAATATACTCTTTAGTTGTAGAAAACTACAGTATTGGCTTATTTTTTAAAAATATTACTATAATTACAGTTATAGTTTTTGCGTTACCATAGCAACTATAGAATTACTCCAATAGATCAATCACTAAAGTTTTTGTTACCATAGCAACTGCAGAATTACAACAAAAGAGCAATCACTATAGTTATTGTGTTACCGCAGCAACTAAGCACTACCACAACAGATTAATCACTATATTGGTTGTGTTGCCAGAGCAACTATAGAATTACCACAACAGATCAATTACTACAGTTGTTGTGTTACCATAGCAACTATAGAATTACCCCCAACAGATCAATCACTGTAGTGGTTGTGTTACAATAGCAACGATAGAATTACCTCAACAGATCAATCACTATAGTTGTTGTGTTGCCATAGCAACTACAGAATTACCCCAACAGATCAATCACTATAGTTGTTGTGTTGCCATAGCAACTACAGAATTACCCCAACAGATCAATCACTATAGTTGTTGTGTTGCCATAGCAACTACAGAATTACCCCAACGGATCAATCACTATAGTTGTTGTGTTGTCATAGCAACTACAGAATATCCCCAACGGATCAATCACTATAGTGGTTGCGTTGCTGGCAACTATAGAATTACCACAACAGATCAATCATTATAGTTGTTGTTACCATAGCAATTGTAGAATTACCACAACACACCCATCACTGTAGTTGTTGTGTTACCATAGCAACTATAGAATTACCCCAAAAGATCAATTACTATAGAGATTGTGTTACTATAGCAACGATATAATTACCTCAACGGATCAATCACTATAGTTGTTGTGTTACCATAGCAACTATAGAATTAGCCCAAAATATCAATCACTATAGCTGTTGTGCTACCATAGTAACTACAATTATCCCAACAGATCAATCACTATAGTTGTTGTGTTACCATAGCAACTATAGAATTACAACAAAAGATCAATCGCTATAGTGGTTGTGTTACTATAGCAATGATAGAATTACCCCAACAGATCAATCACTCTAGTTGTTGTGTTGCCATAGCAACTGTAGAATTACTCCAACAGATCAATCATTATAGCTGTTGTGTTACCATAACAACTATAGTTACAACAACAGATCAATCACTATAGTTGTTGTGTTACCATAGCAACTATAGAATTACCCCAACAGATCAATCGCTATAGTTGTTGTGTTGCCATAGCAACTACAGAATTATCCCAACAGATTAATCACTATAGTTGTTGTGTTGCCATAGCAACTATAGAATTACCCCAACAGATCAATTACTATAGTTGTTGTGTTGCCATAGCAACTACAGAATTATCCCAACAGATTAATCACTATAGTTGTTGTGTTGCCATAGCAACTATAGAATTACCCCAACAGATCAATTACTATAGTTATTGTGTTTCCAAAGCAACTGTAGAATTATCCCAACAGATCAATCATTACAGTTGTTGTGTTACCATAGCAACTGTAGAATCATTACAACAGATTAATTGTTTTTATGTTGCCATTTACATTTTTGACTGACACTGATTATTTTTAAGATTTTCTCTCTAATCTGCAAGTTATTATTACTTAATTTTACCCTTAATATTAGGTTTACCACAACACATTAAGTCTCCAGGGCTCTTATTTATGCTCATGACCATCTAAACCTCAATGACTAAAGCCACACCTACTCATAATGCTCTAATGACAAGAGTTTAAAGCTGTTGATCAGCCGGAGTGAACTTTTCTTAAACAAACTTGGCCTGAATTTGCTCAACATGACCTCACATCAGTTTAATTCTCCTCAAGTGTCTCAGGGTCGTACGAAGTACATCCAATCAGTACAGATAATCCTGAAACATCCAGCCTAATTATACAGGGATTCCCTAATTATGATCATCCTCGGCATCGCAATCATCATGTGATAAAATAAATAGATGGATTATATGCATTTCTGAATCTCTAATGGGACTAAAGGAGCTTGAGCAAATCATCATGTGTGAAAAATGATGCTTTTCCCCTCTCAATCTCCAGGGATTTTCTTCTGTCTTTGAATAATCAGATCACTGTGGATTCTGCATAAATCTGTACACGCTTTCTTCAAGCATATATCTGAAATCTCCAGGCAGGCTGCCTTTAACTTTGACAGACTGAGAAACAAACATGTCAAGATAAGCTGTTGTCATGTCCTATCAACATAAATCCTTCTCAAATCCCAGAATCATTTTAAAAACAACTAAATCAGGTTACGCAATCAAAAGCCTAGTGTTTTCTTCCCTTTTCCTTTCCCCAATGTATACCACACTAATACAAACACTAGTAGACTGCAGGACTGCTCAATTATGAGGAGAAAAATCATCAGTGGTTTGCTCTAAAGACAATCCAAAACTAATATTGCTTAAGGGGGCTAATAATATTGAGCTTAACATGGGTTAAAAAGTAAAAACTGCTTTTATTCTAGCCGAAATAAAGCAAATAAGACTTTCTCCAGAATAAAAAATATTATCAGAGATACTGTGAGAAATTCCTGAATCCATTAAATAAGACATGGGAATTTTTTTTAATACTTGTTTGTTTGTGAAGCGCTTTGAGTTGCATGTATGTAGGAAAAGTGCTGTACAAATAACAATTTATTATTATTATTAATATTCATTCATTTTATTTTCGGCTTAGTCCCTTTATTAATCAGGGGTCACCACAGCGGAATGAACCGCCAACTTATCCAGCACATGTTTTACGCTGCGAATGCCCTTCCAGCTGCAACCCATCACTGGGAAACACCCATACACACTCACTGACACTACGGACAATTTAGCTTACCCAATTCACCTACACCACATGTTTTTGGACTTGTCGGGGAAACCGGAGCACCCGGAGGAAACCCACACCAACACGGGAGAACATGCAAACTCCACACAGAAATGCCAACTGACCCAGCCGAGGCTCGAACCAGCGACCTTCTTCCTGTGAGGTGACAGTGCTACCCATTACGCCACCGCATCACCCTATTATTATTATTATTATTTTAAAAATGAATATTTTTATCACTTTCTCAGGGAATATAGGTAATAATTGTTGGTGCACTTAGAGAAAGCAGTTTTATTAAACAGATATATTTATTAAAGTAATATTTTAGTCAGCGAACATCTTTAGGAATGGAAAGATAATATATTTAAATTCAAATGTAAAAGTCAAATGACAAATGTTCAACTAAATGTAATTTTTTATGTTTCTTTTGGTCGTTCTTGTTTATTAAAATGTTATTTATTTAAGATTTTTGCATTATTTGCATTACTCTTGGACTGTGATCTTCACTGTTTTGTTAGATTAGTTGATCAGTTTTGTCTTTGGTACTGACTAATCTAATGTACAGTTAAAGTCAGAATTATTAGCCCTCCTTTTGATTTTTTTAAAAATATTTCCCAAATGATGTTTAACAGAGCAAGGAAATTTTCACAGTATGTCTGATAATATTTGTTCTTCTGGAGAAAGTCTTATTTGTTTTATTTCAGCTAGAATAAAAGCAGTTTTTAATATTTTAAACACCATTTTAAGGTCAATATTATTAGCCCCTTTAAGCTATATATTGTTTCGAGTTATTAAACTATTATGTTTAGAAATCTTCTCTGTTAAACAGAAATTGGGGGGAAAAATAAACACGCGGGCTAATAATTCTGACTTCAACTGTATCTGCACAAATATATATCTGTAAAGCATCCTGGAGAAAATATGAATGTAAAAGTGAGCTCTGTGAGGGGTGAACCATGTTATGATGAACACTGTAGATATACATTTATTTTCAATGTCAGTTTAAATGGCGTGACCTTGATGAATTCAGCCGATCATCAGACTGAAACCTCCTCTTTATTTATCAGGATATGAAGCAGGTTTTGCTTTAGGGTTTTGGCAGTGAATTACAGACCTTGAGGATCTTTTCTTACAGCATCTCTTTTTTTAAAGAAAAAGTGATCACGATTTGAGCCAAACGCATGCCAGAAGGCTTCAGATCCACACACAGCTAGATGAAGAGATTGACATGTCTCGAGACTCTATTATTAAATGAAGACAGAATTGTTCACCCTCCTGTTAAATTTTAATGCTTTTATATTTTTCTCCAATTTCTGTTTAACGGAGAGAAGATTTTTGGTCAACACCTTTATAAACATAATAGCTTTAATAACTTGTTTCTAATCACGGATTTCTTTTATCTTTGTCATGATCACAGCACATATTCATTCATTCATTTATTTCCCTTCAGCTTAGTCCCTTTATTAATCAGAGGTCGCCACAGTGGAATGAACTGCCAACTTATCCAGCCGCAAAGCAACACTGGGAAAACACCCATACACACTTACACTACGGACAATTTAGCTTACCCAATTCCCCTATAGCGCAAGTGTTTGGACTTGTGGGGGAAACGGAAGCACCCAGAGGAAACCCACGCCAACACAGGGAGAACATGCAAACTCCACACAGAAATGCCAACTGACCCAGCCGGGACTCGATACAGCAACCTTCTTGCTGTGAGGCAATCGTCCTACCCACTGCGCCACCATGATGCCGCACATAATATTTGACTAGATATCTGTCACAGTCACCAGCGATCTAGAAGCTGCAGATCAGTAATGGACTACAAATCCACCATTTATGGACTACATATTCAGTCATGCAGCACACACACACAACCGGTTCCTGATCCTGACTGATTACACTCACACAGCTGAAGCTGCTCATAGACTAATTCAAGGACTATAAAGACAGCACACACACACACACACACACACACGTTGTTGCTGAGTCTTGTAAACTGTATAGTGAACATTACAATTCGTTTTCCTTGTTTTGCCTTCCGTGTTTTTGAACCTTGCCTTGTTTTGTTTATTTATCTTGCCTGCTGCCTGCCTGTACTGACCATCTGCCTGTTATTTGACTACGACGCTGGATTTCCCATATACATCTGTTTGCTCCTGTATTGACTGTTGCTTGCCTGACCATTCTGTAGTGGTGGGCAAAGCGAGGCTTCGTGAAACACTGAAACAGTCGAAGCAAATATGTTGAAGCCCATCCAGCTGCAATCCAGTACTGGGAAACACCCATACACACTTATTCACACACACACACTCATACACCACAGCCAATTTAGTTCATCAATTCCCCTATAGCGCATGTGTTTGGACTGTGGGGGAAACCGGAGCACCCGGAGGAAACACACACCAACACGGGGAGAACATGCAAACTCCACTCAGAAATGACCAGTGACACAGCTGGGACTCAAACCAGCAACCTTGCTGTGAGGTTTTCAAGATCTACCTGAGCTCGAATTCCCCTCTCGCCCTGCTAACGGGAGGGAACCCTGGGCTCGAGGATCTTATGAGCTCAGGGCTCTCTCCCAGGACAGCATGCCAAACAAGCTTTATAATCAATGATCAGCTAACTCTTGAGATACATGGAAATATTGTCTAATCCGTTTACTGTTTTTGCATATGAGCTCATTAAATCTCTATAAATAATGAAACTTGTGTTGTTTTTGACTGTCAGTGCGTAAGAGATGACGTCAATAAAAGGATCTTTTATTTCTTTGTGTAATGAAGGTTGTTGGTCATTACAGTTCTGCTAAAAATACATTCCTTCCTGAAGGTTTCAGTGCTAAACACTGAGTCTTTGAACAGAAGAGCACCGGGAGCGTTAGCACTGATATTTACTGGGATATTTATAAACTGGAAGAAAGCATTTTAGAGTTGGACTGAGTGTGCAGATTTGTTTTGTCTGTTTATGTGTGTTTTTATATATATATTTCTTTATTTTTATTATTTTGGCTGTTTTTGCCTTTGCGGCATGGTGGCTCAGTGGTTAGCACTGTGGCCTCACAGCAAGAAGGTCTCTGGTTCGAGTCCCAGCTGGGTCAGTTGGCACTTCTGTGTGAAGTTTGCATGTTCTCCCCGTGTTGCTGTGGGAACTAAATTGGCCATAGTGTATGAAAGAGTGTGTTTGGGTGTTTCCTAGTACTGGGTTGCAGCTGGAAGGGCATCCTCTGTGTAAAACATATGCTGGAATATGCTGTGGTGACCCCTGATGAATAAGGGAGTAAACTGAAGGAAAATAAATGAATGGATAAATGATTAAACTAGAATAAATGATGCAAAAACGTTTAATAAAAGTGACATATTTCATCAAAAGTTGAATTTGCTTCTATTGTAAAATTATAAAAGATTAATGAAACTAAAGAGATGACAAAAATGATAATAACCTTAATTAAAATCTAATAGAAACTAGACATGTGGTGTATATTATCCATTTCATTAGTTTATCATTTATTTTTAGCACTTACTAGTTGGTGGTTCATTCCGCTGTGGCGATCCCAGATTAATAAAGGGGACTAAGCTGAGAAGGAAATGAATGAATGAATGAACATAGTCTAAATATTTCTAAATATGGTCTATATTTTTTATCTATTTATGTATTTGTTATAGACTGTTTTATATTTAGAAGCACAAAGAGCGACAATAAATATGAAACAAATCAAAAGAAAAGGAAAATATCGTGAAAATAGAAAAACAAAAATATTAAATGAAACAAAAATAGATAACAGACAATCATTCATTCATTTTCTTTCAGCTTAGATCCTTTATTCATCGCCACAGTGGAATGAACCACCAACTATTCGATAACAGTGGACTCTGGAGGGCTGTTCTGATCTAAACTATGACCATCTTGAGGATTTTCGGCTGCTTGTACTGTAATTTGAGCCAGATCATGTCACTGTGATACAGAAAGGAAAAGACAGCAAGTAGACACAAGTAGAAATGTGACCATAGGAGAATCTCCTTTCAGAAATCTACCAATTTTAGACAGATACGTCTAATGGAAATGTATAGATATATGCATTATGACAAAATATTACGACAGTATTGTTCAGCCATTTTGCATTAAAGACTTATGCCATGAACAAACGATTAAATGTTGTGGAGTGAGTGAGTTTTGATCAACATGACACAGTAACTGATAATGTAGGAATCATCAGAGATGCCCTTCCACCTGCAACCCAACTCTGGGAAACACCCATACACACTCATTCTCACACACACACTCACTACAGACAATTCAGTTCATCAGTTCCCCTATAGTGCATGTCTTTGGACTGTGGGGGAAACCAGAGCGCCCGGAAAAAACCCACACCAACACGGGGAGAACACGCAAACTCCACACAGAAATGACCACTGATCCAGCCGAGACTCCAACCAGCAACCTTCTTACTGTGAGGCCACAGCGCTACCCCTGAATATATTTTCCTGCAAACAAATCACTAACACACACACACACACACACACACACACACACACACTCACCCAGCACTCCGAGTCTGTAGTTTACGGTGACCACGATGACGTTTCCGTAGCTAGCGAGGACGCTGCCGTCGATCATATTCCCTGTTCCCTCCACATACGAGCCGCCGTGAATGTAGACCATAACCGGTTTCAGACCCGCGTCGTCTTGTGTTTCTGAAAGAAAAGAAGATCCGTTACTCACACATAGGCATGGGATGACCGGTTTCAAGGTTAACCGTCTTTTGGAAAAGTCACGGTTTAAAGAAATCACTAAAATGTTCTGTTATACCACTCCTACGCTAAATGGACATTTTTAAGACTATTTTTTTTTGTTTTTTTAGGGCAACAGAATCTCCATGAATAAGGATCCTTCTTATCAAGAGCTACTGGTCAGCCCACAATTCAGCAAACATCTCTCAGGGCTTCTGGTAGTACCTAGAATAGCAAAGTCGAGTAAAGGAGGTCGAGCCTTCTCATTTATGGCTCCTAAACTCTGGAATAGCCTTCCTGATAATGTCCGAGGCTCAGACACACTCTCCCAATTCAAAACTAGATTAAAGACCTATCTGTTCAGTAAAGCATACACTTAGTGCACCACTCGGCGGTATGATACATGAATGTGCTCCACACAGGTTTCTGCATCTCGTTTATATACACTATGAACAGCAGCTACGCTAATTATTCTCTTTATTCTCTATTTCCACCTGGGGATACTCATCTCGAGACCCTCAGATGCTATGCAGTGCCACTGATGCGATGCAAGACCAGCAACGAGATGATCCCAAGGTTTCCATAATCCTGGACCAGGCCGTATCCAAAGCAGCTGCTATGGTGGTCTTGGAGGAGTGGAGAGCATGAGACTGATTCCTGTGACGCTCCAGGGACAGATGAGTCTCGCTGACGTCCAGCTTCCAGCCTCCGGAGCCTAGACTGCCTGGTTTCTCTCCAGGTTTTTTAATTCTTCACTTTCGCCAATTGGTGAAGTTTTTTCCTCACCCCTGTCGCCTCTGGCTTGTATGGTTCAGGATCTATAGAGTTGCGCATCGTTGGATTTGCTCTTCAGTGTTTGGACTCTCAGCAGTGATTATTAAACCACACTGAACTGAGCTAAACTGAACTGACACTGTTTTAGTTCACTATGATCTTCTGTGTGCAGCTACTTTGACACAATCTACATTGTAAAAGTGCTAGAGAAATAAAGATGAATTGAATTGAATCATACTGTCAGAATCTTATATCGACCCATGCCTACACACACACAGCCTTTACTGCATGGTTTAGATTTACTGTAAGGGTTATTTATTGTCTGCATAGCAATGCCAGGATTGAATTATTGCAGAGATTACATCCATACTGTATGTCAATACAAAATAACAAACAAAAAAAGCTAAATAAGTGAAACACTCCTCCTGTCACACTCCTCCTGTCTTAATGCACCCAACATTTTGTTAGAAATACTCCTATGCTTTACATGTTTGCTTATATATCTCCTACTTTCATTTATAACACTTCATTTTTACATCTTGTGTTTAAATACACTATGAACAGCAGCTACGCTAATTATTTTCTCTATTTCCACCTGGGAATACTCATCCCGAGGCCTCTAGTGATTGTGCAGCGTTATGGACGTGATTCAAGACCTGTGAAGAACTGATGCCAAGGCAACCATAATCCTGGACCAGGCTGTATCTTGAGCTGGTGGTGCAGTGCATGAGACGGATTCCTGAAAGACCCCAGTGACAGACGAGTCACCGCTTTGATCCTGTGGGCCAACCTGAACACCCGCTGGTGCCTTACTCACACTTGCAGTTCACCACGATGGATGTCCAGTCTTTCCAGCCTCCGGTATCTAGACTGCAGCTCTCCACAGGAAGTTTGGCCGGAGGAGAAATGGTCGTGGCCAACTGAGCCCGGTTTCTCTCTAGGTTTTTTCCTTCACTTTGGTCAACTGGTGAAACTTGTTCCTTCAAAAATATACTCCAAATATTTGTACACTTCAAAATATACTCCACATAAACCAGTCCAAAATACACAGTTACACCAATAAACAAACAAAAACCTATTTCTACATTAAGCCATTCATACACAACCCACATCCCAACGTCAATGATCAGAATATCTAAAACAAACTATTTATAAATACTATTAGCTGAAGTGTCCACACATGGGTGTTAGTGCTGTGTGACGAAGCAAACGGAGAAGTAGTGTCTTGGCATTCAGTACTTTGCTCATGTTTTGCAGTTCAGAGTTCAACGAGTCTTGTTTTCTAAGAAAAGATCTGATCATTTAGTGAGTCTACTCGATATAAATGATGAGAGACCTGCTGATGTGGTCACGGCACTTTCTGGAAACAAACAGGTCTATTTCTCTATTTCCCCCCACCCACTAGAGGAGACTTCTTCACTTCACTAGTCTGAATAAACAGTGTTTCAAAGATCATGCGGCTTACTTACAGACTGAAGGACAGACAGACAGAGAGATAGAGAGACAAACAGATTGACAGAGGTAGACAGACGGAGAGACAGACAGACAGACAGACAAACAGACAGATAGATGAAAAGAGACTGACAGCGTGACAGACAGATAGAAAGACAGACAGACAGACAGACAGTGAGACAGACAGATAGACGGACAGACAGACAGACTGACAGATAGACATACGAACAGACGGCTAGACAGACAGATGGAGAGACAATCAGACAGACAGCCAAATGGAGAGACAGATAGACAGACAGATAGACAGTGAGACAGACAGACAAACAGACAGACAGACAGACAGACAGACAGACAGACAGACATTGAGACAGACAGTGAGACAGAGAGACAGACAGACAAACAGACAGACGGACAGACAGACAGACGGACAGATGGAGAAATGGAAAGACAAACAGACAAATAGATGGAGAGACAGACAGATTCACAGAGACAGAAAGATATATGGAGGGACAGACAAACAGACAGACAGATGGAAAGATGGAGAGACAGACAGATAGATGGAGAGACAGATGGACAGACTGAGAGAGGGAGAGACAGATAGATAGATAGATAGATAGATAGATAGATAGACAGACAGACAGACAGACAGACAGACAGACAGACAGACAGACAGACAGACAGAAAGATAGATGGACAGATAGACATTTACTCATTGGCCACTTTATCAGGTACACTTTTACCGGGTTGGACCCCCTCTTGCCTTCAGAACTGCCTTAATCCTTCATGGCAGAGATTCAACAAGCTCCTGGAAATATTCCTCAGAGATTTTGCTCCATATTGACATGATAGCATCACACAGTTGCTGCAGATTTGTCGGCTGCACATCCATGATGCCAATCTCCCGTTCGCCACATCCCAAAGGCGCTCTATAGGATTGGGATCTGGTGACTGTGGAGGCCATTTGAGTACAGTGAACTCATTGTCATGTTCAAGAAACCAGTCTGAGATGATTCACGCTTTATGACATGGTGTGTTATCCTGCTGGAAGTAGCCATCAGAAGATGGAGACACTGGTCGGCGCCAGTGGTGTAGTGGATTGTGCGTCGACACATGCACTCCGGTGCTCACGGCGACCCAGGTTCGTTTCCCGCCTCACATTCCTATGCCGATTCTTCCCCTCTCTCTGCTCCCCACGCTTTCCTGTCAATACTCTATACTGTCCTGTCCATTAAAGGTGAAAACCCAGAAAAAATTATTATTAAAAAAAAAAGATGGAGACACTGTGGTCATAAAGGGATGGACATGATCAGCAGCAATACTCAGGTAGGCTGTAGCGTTGACACCATGCTCAATTGGTACTAATGGACCCAAAGTGTGCCAAGAAAATCTCCCCCACACCATTACACCACCACCCTGAACCGCTGATACAAGGCAGGATGGATCCATGCTTTCATGTTGTTGAGGCCAAATTGTGAGCCGAGCATCCGAATGTGGCAGCAGAAATGGAGACTCATCAGACCAGGCAACGTTTCTCCAATCTTCTATTGTCCAGTTTTGGTGAGCCTGTGTGAATTGTAGCCTCAGTTTCTTGTTCTTAGCTGACAGGAGCGGCACCCGGTGTGGTCTTCTGGTGCTGTAGCCCATCCGCCTCAAGGTTGGTTGTGTTGTGTGTTCAGAGATGCTCTTCTGCAGACCTCGGTTGTAACGAGTGCTTATTTGAGTTACTGTTGCCTTTCTATCAGCTGGAACCAGTCTGGCCATTCTCCTCTGACCTCTGGCATCAACAAGGCATTTGAGCACACAGATCTGCCGCTCCTGTCTGACACCAACAACCATGCCATGTTAAAAGTCACCTAAATCCCCTTTCTTCCCCATTCTGATGCTCGCTTTGAACTGCAGCAGATCGTCTTGACCATGTCTACATGTATAAATGCATTGAGCTGCTGCCATGTGATTGGCTGATTAGAAATTTGTTAACGGGATGTAGGACTGGTGTACCTAATAAAGTGGCCGGTGAGAGTATATACAGATAGACAGATGATTCTTCCTCCTGTAATTAATCAGACTGTGTGTGCGTGTGTGTGAGTCTGTGTGTTTAGAGTAAATATGTTGATGTCTCTGGTCTCCATAAAAGACGTCTGAGGTCAGAAGATGTGCTTTTATCTGCTGCTGTTTTACATCACGTCCATTAACTCATTATAATCTCCATTAGGCAGAAGACTGAGACCAGCAAACACTGCAACTCAGTGGACAAGATCAAAAGTGTTCACTACTGAGGGCAGGACAGAATTGCCCAATTATGAGCAACTGCAGATCCTTTGCATTAAGTGTGAAAAATGAAGCGGCGTTTAATGAGCGGAGGATGTTTACTGCGGTACGTTACTGTGTTCCCCAAGAGAAAACTACGCTTCGTGAAAACCTACAGCTTCAGAAAACCATGCAGACGCTCGCTCTCATGTTAATTACAAAGCAAGCAAGCAAAGATTATCTTCACTTAAACAGCATTAAAGGAAACATTAACATAACATTTACTGGCTGTCTAACTGTATGCATTAAGAAAACCTCAGAGGTTACAATAACACAAGCTCTTTCTTAGGGATTTAACCCTGTACGGCTACTGCACTACATTTCTAAAACATCTAAATAATAATACTTTTTAACAAAGGTATAAACATACAACAAATATAAGATATATTGATGCATCTGGCTTTCATGGCTCACATACACACCCTAACAAAAGTCTTGTTTGTAAGAGCAACAAATAATAACTGGACTTCTAGTTGATCATTTGTAAAGTGTCAGAAGGTGGATTTCTCTGCTGAATCATCTGTTGATCTGCATCCCAATCATCACTAATACTGCAGAAGATCTACTGGAACCAGCATGGAGCCAAGATTCTCATAGATATCAGTCAAGTTTGGTGAAGGAGAAATCATGGTTTGGGGTTATATTCAGTATGGGGGCGTGTGAGAGATCTGCAGAGTGGATGATCAACATCAACAGCCTGAGGTATCAAGACATTTGTGCTGCCCATTACATTACAAACCACAGGAGAGGGACAATTCTCCAGCAGGATAGCGCTCCTTCTCATACTTCAGCCTCCACATCAAAGCTCCTGAAAGCTAAGAAGGTCAAGGTGCTGCAGGATTGGCCAGCCCAGTCACCAGACATGAACATTATTGAGCACTTCTGGGGTAAGATGAAGGAGGCGTTGAAGATGAACACAAAGACTCTTGATGAACTCTGGGAGTCCTGCAAGAAGGCTTTCTTCACCATTCCAGATGACTTTATTAATCAGTGATTTGAGTCATGTCAGAGATGTATGGATGCAGTCCTCCAAGCTCATGATGGAGTCAGACACAATATTCATTCTGTTTCCACTGCAGCATGAGCACATATTCTATACTGGACATTATTGAAGGTTCAGTGAGCAGACTTTAGTCTAAGCAGAGTCAAACCTTACTGTCCTAATGAAATTATTAATAATAAATAAAGCATGATCAGATTTTATTGTGCTCAAATAAGCGTCATCTGGCCTTTGCCTTTCATATAAGACACTTCTGATATCGAATGATCCACTGGAAGTCAAGTTATTATTTGTTGTTCCTAAAACTTGAATAGGCAACAAGACTTTTGTCAGGTAGTGTATTATGATATAATGAAAATATATAACAAAAAGACAAACAAAAGAAAAACATTTTAGTTATATACACTGAAAAAAAATTGATTTCTTTGATTTACTCAATTTGATTACGTTAAGTGGTTGTAAACAATTTATTTGGGGTGAATTTAAACAAACAAATTAAGTTGAACATTATTAAATTTAATTTGTTTGTTTAAATTCAACACAAATAAATTGTTTGCAACAGTTTTGAATGCAACACTTTTTTCAGATATGGCTAATAAATATAGATTTTGTAAAAAAAAAAAAAAAATTATTAAACAATAAAAAAGATGAAATAATTTTTATGACAATAAAAATTTTATATACATTTTGAAACAAATCATGGATATATATATATAAAAGTTCAAATGTAAGGGTCATAAAATAATTGTTAACTGATAAAAAAACGAATAATTTAAGATTTGTTTATATTTACTTATTTCTAAAACAAAAAAAACAAAGAGAGATGCATTTTAAAAACAAATATAACTAAAAACAACAGCAATATGACTAAAACATTAACTAAAGTTAAAAATATAAAAATTTAAAACAAATTCAACATACATTCATATATTCATCACCACAGCAGAATGAACCAGCAACTATTCTGCCATATGATTTATGCAGCCGATGCCATTCCAGCAGCAACCCAGTACTGGGAAACACCCATACACACTCACACACACTACGACCTATTTAGTTCATCAACACAATATTATCAATAGATAATACAATATTATCTGGCTTGCATGGTTCAGGATCTGTAGAGCTGCGCATCGTTGGATTTGCTCTTCAGTGTTTGGACTCTCAGCAGTGAATATTAAACCACACTGAACTGAGCTAAACTGAACTCTGAAAACTGGACTGACACAGTTTCAATTCACTATAATCTTCTATGTGAAGCTGCTTTAAAACAATCTACATTGTAAAAGCGTTAGAGAAATAAAGGTGAAAATAATTATCTAAATTATTGTAAAATAGCATCAGCCTGCTCTGTACATTACTAATAAAACTGATGCAGAAAAATAAGGTACATTTCAGAAACAAAAGGCTGTAAATTTCTCCATCTCATGTTGTGTGTGTGTGTGTGTGTGTGTGTGTGTGTGTGTGTGTGTGTGTGTGTGTGTGTGTGTGTCTGTTTTATCATGTGTTTCATCATGTCTGGCTCCTCAGGCGATGTGTTGCGTTTCTGATGAATCTATGAATCATCTGCAGAACCATAAATCCATGTCCTCTGCAAACAAACAGCATGTTTTTGCTTTGGAAACATCATTAACCAGACAGACACGCACAAATATGATCACAGAAGATCCTTCAGTACAGTGATCTGCTCATGTAGACTTTACAGACATTAAACACACGCATGTTAAAGCAGAGCTGCGCGCATTCTGTGTTAAATCAGTCGGTAACACCAAAAACATTGACCGCAGAAATCCTCCGCTCACTAATTGCTTACAACATTCATGCAGTTATATTGAAACAGCAAACTGCACATTAAAATAAACACGACATTTAGAAAGTATGTCTGTTGCAACTTTGTAAAAGCAATTCAAGGATAACTATGAGAATATGTATTAGCGCTTCATTAATTACCAGGAAATGTGCATATATTCAATTAATATAATAATTATGTGAGCTATAATCAACATGTGTGCATACGGATGTTTATTATACCTTTAGCTAGTTCTATATATCCGAGTCTATTTATTTAATTTATAGTTACTTATTTGTGTAAAACAGTTTTTACTATCTCATAATCTCTGAGCCATAAAATACAGATGTAGAAAAACAACAAAACAATTATAAAGGAAGGGCAAGTTACACATTTAAAATAGGACTGAATTGAATCTACCTCTATACCACTGAAAACGCACATCACATGACCACACACACACACACTCTTTCACGCGCTGCAGCATCTGAGTTGCAGCAGTCAGCCCAGCAGTGCACGTTGGACAGTTTAACAAGGATGTACTGCTGGATCACGTCTCACTATAGTTGTTAAACGTGATATTATATTATAGTATATTGTGTTACAGTCCACTGCTTATAGTACACTGTGCAGCTTATTTACTAACCAAGTTTGTAAACGCCATTATTACGACACAGATCACTCTGCCTATTCATATTTATTTATGATTTGGTTATGAGTAAAACAAAGACCACGCGGGTCAGGTAGTTGAAACTGTAGGCTACAAATAATTAATTAGTTATGAATTAATTAATTATTCATAAACTAGTAATTCACGGCCGCCTGCAACGACGATGCCATCATCCATCGCGGTGTTTCACATTAGACATCTTACAATGCCAAGTTGGTCGACATCGCTCAACCCTAATTTAAAATAAATGTGGTATTTAGGTAGTAAAATTGTATTTACCGTATAAACAAACACTGATGTTTGCTGCAACTTTGTAAAAAACAATGCAATGAAAAACTCATATAAAAACGGTGTGAGCTATAAAAGCCAGATGCATCAAATATAATAGATAAACAAATGAATATTAAACAAATATCGGTCATAAAATAAATGTGACATTACAAATTTACTAATCAAGAGTAAACAGCTATTTTAAAACATTGTATTGCACTTCATTATATGCTTTGATCATTAGTTTATATAAGTAGTACTGCATGTAAACATGTTATCAATATCTCTGTGTTTGAAATAGGGCTGCACGAGTTGGGAACACTTTCATATTGCAATTATTGAGGTTAATAGGGTATATGCCGAAGCATGCTAATAGGACTTTTAATTTGCCAGTAACCTGGCTTAATCGTTTCCAGTGAATTGTATGGCAATGCAAATCGGTGCGTTTAAGGTCTGTTTTCTTTAAAAATCAGCGATCTCCACTGGCTGAGTGATATCTGATATACGGTGGGTCTCAGATTGTACAAGAAGCACTGCATTAAATAACATTTCCCCCGCCATGTCTATATAATATGAACATTTATTTTACCCCAGTAAATTCAATGGAGCTTCTGTGATAGCCTGCCGATTCTGACGGGCGTGTGCGAGTAAACTGCTTTTTGTCTCGTTTTACGCTTGAACAACTAAATGAATGCCAAAGTCTGTTTAACTGAATGTATTTTAATTACATTACAACATCCATGCTGTAAAAGGAACCGTATAAAATGGAAAAAAAAACTCACAATAACCGGAAGTTTATCAGTATGGGAAACACACTAGCTCGGCATATACCCTATATGGCAATATGCGATTGCGAATATAAATGGTATCCTGAGTCGACTTGATGGGATTCAGCAGCCTCTGCTTCACTAAACTGTGCCATGGAATCAAATATGGGCGACGTTGATGCTCTTGGTGCTGTACATGCGGTGTAATCATTCACTGTTTACCTGGTCTATTGTCTATGATTAGCTCAGTTCACCTTTTCTGACATGTCTTCAAATTTGAGTCATTCAGTCTGAGCCTGATAAAGCCAGACCCATGATTAGTTCAGCTCTTCAGGTTTTTGAGATGTTCGTTCACTATGCGACAGCATATAAAGAGATGACTCAAAACGAAGGGCTCGAGAAATGAACGGATCTAATCTTTTTTACGTCTCTAAAAGCATTTAATTGACTTCTGTCTTTCACGTGATGAACAAATGACTCAAACCCGAAAGATCAATTGAGAAAGGAACTAATCTCCTCCACCTGCACAAATGTGTACATGCATCGAATCTCAATAAATCACTGCGTGAGAGGACTCATCATTCTTGGGTCAAATAAAAGATATATATATATATATTAGGGGTGTAACGGTTCACAAAAATCACAGTTCGGTTCGATACGACACAGTGGTGTCACGGTTCGGCATGTTTTCGATACAGCAGAAAAAAAAAAGAAAAAAGGCAGAACATTTCTCGTATTTTAATTTTTTTACGTATTAAAATTAACATCATAGACGTATGATCTTTTTTTTTCTTTTACTTTAAACAGTGTTTACTTTAAACAGCAAATAAAACAAATCCTTCTTTATACTCAAAACCAAAAAGCTTCCTATAAAAAATAAATATAATATTGTAAAAAAATAAATATAATATTGTTAGTCTGAATCGAATCGTTTGGGTTGTAATGCGTACCGAACCGAAAGTCTCGTACTGAACGGTTCAATATGAATACGCGTATCGGTAGACCCTTAATATATATATATATATATGTATATACACATACAATCAGTCATTTTCTTTTTGGCTTAGTCCCTTTATTAATCTATGATCGCCACAGTGGAATGAACCGCCAACATATCCAGCATATGTTTTATGCGCTTCCATCTTCTCCCCATCACTGGGAAACATCACGTGTGTTCAACGTGCAAAGAAATATAGATAAGACCAAGGAAGGACTTTTAGATGGAAAGTTTCCAGTGTAAAATAATTAATGTCGCATCACCAGGCTCTCCAGCGTTTCCTCCAGAGTTTCATCTAATTTCGGATGTTTAATCTTTCCACTTTTGTTTTAATGGGTTTTGATACCACATGCCGAATGGAAAGAAAAACCTCCGGATTTCATGACTCGGTGGTCCTTAAAGGTAATCAAAAATCGCTGTTTACATGGTCGACTCTTAATAAGAAATTTATCTTAATCATATTAAAATCAGAGTATTGGTGTAAATGTACATCCGTGTAAATGTACTCTGAAAGTGCCAGAGGATGTAGCAAGCTGTCAAAGACAGCCCATTCCTCTGCCTTTAAGATGATTCCATGAGCCTTTAAATGTTTCATTAAGTTTGACGTGTTTCCCTCCTCTTAAACACAACTTTTGTAAAGCGTCTGCTGCACATTGTTGTCAGAATTCTTGCTTGTACAATACAGCCATACTTTAGAACGCTTCGTTTAAGCAAATTTGATGAACGCGATCATTAAATGAATCTGTTGATGTTGATGAATCTGAAGGGAGTTGCTCACCGGGTGCGCTGTACTGCGCGCGTTTCCTAGCAACAAGAACAAACACCTAAACATCGCCGATGGTGTCTGTATCCCTCAGAGTTGATTAGAATTAAATGTTTAGAGACGGTGTCCTAAGTCCCTGTAAGAATTAGTCTTTGGTGTGACGCAACGTATACCTGTGTGTGCCTTTGATGTACCCCTTGATGCTTCTTACGCCCTTGTCGCAGCACCAGTGGCACCAAAATTAGGCAATGAAATGCATATGCTGATTCAGTGATTGTGCTTGTGAGAGACTGTTCTCACTCTCAGCTCACATCATTCAAAAGAAAAGGGCCACATTGTCCCCTGATAATGTCAACAGACTGGACTGTCTTAGCAACTGCTGAATGTAAAGGAGGACTAAACAAAACTGTTTCTGCTTTATAAATAATGTTCTCAACTCACAGCAAAACAACTTTACAATGAGTGCAATTGTTTGTATTCAATACTTTATTATTATTATAATTTTCCAGTTTCCATATTTCCAGTGCCTGTATTTTGGCATTTTTCTGCGGTCCACTCAGAATCCATCATGGAAATAATTTTTGTTTGTTATTGGCATTGATTGTTTTGAAATTCAGATGACATTTACATGCCTGTGTTTTAATTTCAGTAATAAATATGGCTGTCAAGACAACAGTTTGAGGATCTTGATGGTTTATTGTAGGTGTGTTGATTACATGAAGAAATCTGTGTTACAAGTTAAACAAAATATTTTATATTTTGAATTTAAATAGTTTTTTTGTCTTGCATTTACATAAATTTTACGTTTGAATAGCCAAAAGTTTCAGTCTTTTAAATGCAATTAATCACAATTAATTGCAAAACAAAGTGTGTTTAACTAGTTGATTTTTTTTATCAATTGCCAGCACTAATATATATATTATTAAATTAAAAAAACTGAAAACAAAATGAATGAATGAATCTTAACATTATAATATAATATTCATTCATTCATTTTCTTTTCAGCTTAGTCCCTTTATTAATCAGAGGTCACCACAGTGGAATGAACTGCTAACTTATCCAGCATATGTTTTACACATCGGATGCCCTTTCAGCTGCAACCCACCACTGGGAAACACCCATACACCCTCATTCACACTCATATCAATTATCATCTTACCCAGCTGAGGCTCAAACCAGCGAGCTTCTTGCTGTGAGGAGATTGTGCTACCGTAATGCCATATAATGTAATGTAATGTAATATGATATGATATAATATATTATGCAACATGGTGGCTCAGTGGTTAACACTGTGGCCTCACAGCAAGAAGCTTGCTGGTTCGAGTTAGGGGTGGGCGGTACACCGGTGTCATAGTCATCACCGGTGTGACATTGCGCCACGACATGGATTTTCTAATACCGTCAATACCGTAATAAATCAATTATGTGCCTTGAACGGCTGCATTTACATCAATAATAGCTAATTCTAAATAATAAGGCATTCAATTTTTTTCAAACGTTCAGTCGTGGTCTGAATACCTGTCCTTATACTACAGGGCTCGAAATTGCGACCATTTTTACCTACTGTAATGCACTGTTTGCTGGCTGCCCAGCATCCTCTATTAACAAACTTCAGCTAGTACAAAATGCAGCTGCCAGAGTTCTTACCAGGTCTAGAAAATTTGATCACATCACCCCAATTTTATCCTCCTTACACTGGCTGCCTGTTAAGTTTCGTATTGATTTTAAAATATTGCTTCTTACATATAAAGCTTTAAATAATCTAGCTCCTGTTTATCTAACCAATCTTCTGTCTCGCTACAATCCAACTCGCTCTTTAAGATCTCAAAACTCAGGGCTTCTGGTAGTACCTAGAATAGCAAAGTCGAGTAAAGGAGGTCGAGCCTTCTCATTTATAGCTCCTAAACTCTGGAATAGCCTTCCTGATAACGTCCAAGGCTCAGACACACTCTCCCTATTCAAAACTAGATTAAAGACCTATCTGTTCAGTAAAGCGTACACTTAGTGCACCACTTAGGGGGCTTCCACACAGGTTATGCATCTTGTTGATATACACTATGAACAGCAGCTACACTAATTATTTTCTTTATTCTCCATTTCCACCTGGAGATGCTCTTCCCGAGGCCCTCAGACTATGCAGAGTCACTGATTCAATCCAAGACCAACGACGAGATGATCCCAAGGTTTTTTATATCCTGGACCTGGCCGAATCCTGAGCAGCTACTGCGATGGTCATGGAGGAGTGGAGAACATGAGACTGATTCCTGTGACGCTCCAGAGACAGACGAGTCTTCGCTGAGGCCAGCTTCCAGCCTCCGCCACTGAGACTGCAGCTCTGCACAAGACGTTTGGCCAGCGGAGAAATTAAAATGGTCGTGCCCAACTGAGCCTGGTTTCTCTCAAGGTTTTTTTTCTTCACTTTCACCATTAGTGAAGTTTTTTTCCCTCTCCGCTGTCGCCACTGGCTTGCATGGTTCAGGATCTGTAGAGCTGCGCATCGTTGGATTTGCTCTTCAGTATTTGGACTCTCAGTAGTGATTATTAAACCACACTGAACTGAACTGAACTGAACTGAACTTAAACACTACAAACTGAACTACACTGTTCCTATTTACTGTGACCTTTTATGTGAAGCTGCTTTGACACAATCTACATTGTATAAGCGCTATACAAATAAAGGTGAATTGAATTGAATTGAATTGAATTGAAATGTAATGCATGCGCCCTCATAATATATTTGGGAGCATTTGTGTGTCTGAATATAATGGTTGTAGTGCAATCTGATTTGATTTTCTCTAAAAACTTGCTGAATCGCTCTACCCTGCTGCTGTATTGGTTCATATTAGCTGTCAGTCACTCAACGCTTCCCGCTGACAGATAACAGGGAGCTTTTGTTACTGCAGGAAATGCAAACGGCTGAAGAGTGAAAGTACACAGGTTTGCAAACCTCACCTAAAGTTATAATAATAATAATGGCGCAGATGACAGCGACCACGACATGAGGTAAATGTTGATCCGCCAGCTGAGATCAATCGAGTGTTTTCGGAGAAGGTGCCCGGATCTCGCAGTGCATTCACCGCGTGTTCGGCGCAAATGTCTGCTAAATGTAAAATCTAATACTCTACACATCATCGCCTAAGAAACTCACCTTACTAAGTTTACACTGAAACTACGGCTCATAACAAAGAGCGGTATCGCGCTGGTGGTCACTATGACAATCCTGCTCTGTCTGCTCATGAATTGGTGCGGCTGACTCGCCTGCTTTATTCCACCAACACAGAGAAATGAAGATCAGCTCATAACGAGACTGAGCATTTAAAATGACACAAACCCAAATCAAAACTTAAAGAGTGATAGAAGTGAGACTTTCTTTTGTCCGTTCTTCCTTGAGATGTATATTATTTTGCTATATAAAGTAATACCATGATATTATACCATCACCGTTCAAAAGATGAAAAATACCGTGATATTAATTTAAGGTCATATCGCCCACCCCTAGTTCGAGTCCTGGCTGGGCTAATAATATTGACCTTAAAATGGTTTAAAACAATTAAAAACTACTTTCTCCAGAAGAAAAAATATTAGAGGAAATACTATCAGAAATTCCTGCCTCCGTTAAACATCACTTGGGAAATATTTGAAATTAAAAAAAATAGAGAAAATTGACAAGAGGGCATTAAATTCATATTAGACATATTAAATTCAGCACTTCACCACATAGATCAATTCAAATGCACAACACAACCACACGTCAACCAACTATTTTCAATAGTTTTTCTCCACACATACCTTCCTCCGTGGGCACGTATATGTTGAGATACAGGCAATCTTCGCTCTGATCATGCACGTATGTGGCCACGGTGTCCAGATTGGCAGTAAACCAGACGGGCAGCATATCAGTGAGCAGCAGCCGGTCCTCCAGAAACTGCGGACACACCGGAGCGAACTGTGTGGCATTTCTGATCCCCGGCCAGGACAGCGGCGGCTCCGGGGCCTGAAAACGACGCTCTCCTGTAGGGGCCATAGCATACGGGACGCCCAAAAACTGCTCCACCGGGCCCAAAATCTCACTGGGAAGAGCCACACGGAGCCCGCGGAGTTTACCGTAATTAGTGGTCACAGTAATGAACTGCGTTTGCTGAGCCAGAGCCAGCGTAAATCCACAAAACACACTGAGGATGTGCTGGATCATGGTGATAATGCGTGTGTGTTGTAATCCAGATGTTAAATGTTAATCCAGAGATGTGTCAGAAAAGATCATTACGTCTGCTGCTGGCTGTCGGATGTTTGCTGCAGATCGAGTGCTGTTGTTGGTGTTATCCATGCTTTTAATCCAGAAATGGGTTAATTCCAGAGGATTAGGGAGGAAACTGTTGCCTGTAGAGAGAGAGAGAGATCATGATTTATCTTAGATTTCTTCAACACATTATTAAAGACAACAGTTTTAATAACTCATTTTTAATAACTGATCTCCTTTATCTTTGCCATGATGACAGCACATAATATTAGACTAGATATTCTTCAAGATACTAGTATATCTAGATTTACTTCCACAGGGAATAGCTGGAGAAATGTGCCAGGGGAGACAGAAATTATGATTTATGTTAGGATGAAGTTTCAATGAAATTCATTCATTCATTTTCCTTCGGCTTAGTCCCTTATTTATCAGGGGTTGCCACAGCGGAATGAACCGCCAACTATTCCAGCATATGTTTTACAGCGCAACCCAGTACTGAGAAGCACCCATACACACTCGTTCACACACACACTCGTACACTACAGCCAATTGTGCAGCTTAAACAGCCCTTATTATCAGTCTTTGATGATCTTCGGGCTGTGTGTGTGTAATCAACGGAAAGCGGAACAGCTGTGTGTGCGTGTAGGGATTTGTAGTCCATAATGTGGCAGATTTGTAGTTCCTGCAGCCGCTAGATCGCTGGTGATCATAACATTTATTCATTTTCTTTTCAGCTTAGTCCCTTTATTAATCAGGGGTCGCCACAGCGGAATGAACCACCAACTTATCCAGCATATGTTATTACGCAGCGGATGCCCTTCCAGCTGCAACCCAACGCTGGGAAACATCCATACACACTCATTCACTACGGAAAATTTTTAGCTTACCCAATTGACCTATAGCGCATGTGTTTGGACTGTGGGGGAAACACCCAGAGGAAACCCACGCCGACACAGGGAGAATATGCAAACTCGAAACGCCAACCGACAAAGCTGGGACTCGAACCAGAGACCTTCTTGCTGTGGGGCCACAGTGCTAACCACTGAGCTGCCGTCAACAAAATTCAATTCAAGTATATTCGTATCACAATAATTGTCATTCTAAAGCAGTTTCACAGTCTGAATCAGGAATGGTGAATGGTGACGTATTCTGCACCTTTTTACAAGATGTAAAATAAGATGTCTCTAGTGTGTTTGAGTTTGAGCTGTGAATAGCACACAGATAATGTTCTCTAACTCTCTGAAACTGACCCTTTCAGGCTTTGATCCTAATCGTGGTGTTTTGGTGACTGTCGCTTTAAATGCAAATGAGATTGTGCTCTTTCTACAAGAGGGCGGAGCTACAGACGCCTGCATAGCTACAGATGTAAAACAGCAGTGTGTGTGTTGTCAGTGCTGGTCAGGTGTGCATGTGTGCTTCAGTGTGAGTGTGTGCTTCATGCTTCTGTCAGTCTATGTTAGTCCTGTCGATGCTTCATCTAAAACTCCACATCTGTAATCCTCTTAGTCTATTGGCCCATTTCCACTGAGTGGTACGGTACGGTACGGTTCGGTTTGGTAAGCTTTTATAGCCGTTTCCACTGTCAAAAAGCGTACCGAACCGAACCGTACCGTACCACTTTTTCGGCACCCTTTCGAAAGGGTACCAAACACGAGAAAGGGTACCAAAAGGCAGAGCCACACGCGCAGCTGAACGCTATTGGTTTACAGAGATACGTCATTCGCGTACGCAACAAGCCAGAATGAAAACAAAAAACCCGCCATGTTTAAATTACACAGCGAGACATTACAGCGGAATTATAAATACATATAATAACGAGCCATGGTCGACCCGGGCTCAAACAAACCTTGTCGTCGTCTTGATGGACAGCCACAAATCCAAGAAGAAGAGCAGATTTACCCTGTGCCCTGTAGTTTATTACGAGCCAGTCTGAGGCGCGAAGCGGTTTCGCTTTCTTGCTTGCGCTCACGCGCATCTAACATTATATCTGAAATAACAAACTTCTTGAGCTGATGATAATAACCTGCGCTTGATTATTGACGAGCTTTTGAAACCCGATCCTGTCAGACACTGACAAACGCGAGAGTAAAGCGTGAAGAAACAAAGGAGAAGCCGGAAAAAAAGGAGCACATTATTTTTCAGCAAACATCAACAAAATGCCATGTATAACTATTATCTTCACCTGTTGGACTAACATGAACTGGGAATGACGGAGTTACTCTCTAACAGAGGCTACATGTGCTGCTGAAGCTTACAGACACAGATGAGAGGTTTACACTGACTGTAGGCTATATGTTGTGTTGTTTTGAACCTAAATACTGACGAAATGTCTGCTATGTGTAGTTCTTCTGTAGTTGGTAACATATCGGACACTGTAAGGGTCTGTATGTGTTTATATACATGTTCATTTATTTAGTTATTTAATATAATTACAGACGTTACAGTAGGCTGTTTCGCACTGTCATCTCATGTTCATAGTAAAGTTAGTAATAAACATTATACAGAAGTATTTATGTGTGTAAAGCATCTGTGTTGTGAGAAGTGCTGCTCATATGATATGTAAGTGACCCGTACAGCTTTATTGTAGACATTTCCTCCAGTGAGAATGACGTCGACTGAAACTCTCGGTCATACACCACGCCCACCAAAAGGGTACCCTTGTTAGTGGAAACGCAAGCCTGATAAAGGTGACCTGTACCAAACCGAACCGTACCGTACCGTACCAGTCAGTGGAAACGAGCCATATGCTGACATTATCTTCAGCAGCTCAAACACTAATGGCTAATGGACAGATGGCTGCTTCTCACTCAGGGCTGCTGTTTATGCTAATTTATTTGGTGGTGTGCACAAAAACTAAACAAGAATAATCCTTTATTCAATAGTAATATATCAGTATTATGTGCCTGTAAATATTATTAGTGTGAAAAGGAAGACAAGGTTTTGGCATCATAGTGCCAAACCCCATTCCCCATCACCCCCCCCCCCCCACCTCAGTGTTCATTTTACAAAATGCATGTCAAAGTAAGTTTTTGTAGTAATAAATATTTCATAAATATTTCATTGTATTTGCACACATATACACTCACCGGCCACTTTATTAGGTACACCTGTCCAACTGCTTGTTAATGAAAATTTTTAATCAGCTAATCACATGGCAGCAGCTCAATGCATTTAGGCATGTAGACATGGTCAAGACGATCTGCTGCAGTTCAGAGCGAGCATCAGAATAAGGAAGAAAGGGAATTTAAGGGACTTTGAAAGTAGCATGGTTGTTGGTGCCAGACGGGCTGTTTGAGTATTTCAGAAACTGCTGATCTACTGGGATTTTCACGCACAACCATCTCTAGGGTTTACAGAGAATGGTCCGACAAAGAGGAAATATCTAGTGACAAAAATTTCTTGGCACACTTTGAGCCCATTAGTACCAATTGAACACCACAGCCTGCCTGAGTACTGTTGCTGACCATGTCCATCCCTTTATGAGCACAGTGTCTCCATCTTCTGATGGCTACTTCCAGCAGGATAACGCACCATGTCATAAAGCACCAATCATCTCAGACTGGTTTCTTGAACATGACAATGAGTTCACTGTACTCAAATGGCCTCCACAGTCACCAGAGCTCAATCCAATAGAGCACCTTTGGGATGTGGTGAAATGGGAGATTGGCATCATGGATGTGCAGCCAACAAATCTGCAGCAACTGTGTGATGCTATCATGTCAATATGGAGCAAAATCTCTGAGGAATATTTCCAGTAGCTTGTTGAATCTCTGCCATGAAGGATTAAGGCAGTTCTGAAGGCAAAAGGGATCCAACCTGGTACTAGTAAGGTGTACCTAATAAAATGGTCAGTGAATATATATATATATATATACAAAATTATTCACCCTCCTCCAAAATTTTTTTTAAACATTTCTCAAGTCATATTTAATGGATTCAGGAATTTCTCACAGTATTTCCTCTAATATTTGTTCTTCTGGAGAAAGTCTTTTTTGTTTTATTTCGGCTAGAGTAAAAGCAGTTTTTAATTGTTTTAAAGCCATTTTAAGGTCAATATTATTCACCCCCTTCAGCAATATTAGTTTTGGATTGTCTCCACAACAAACCACTGTTATACAATGACTTGCCTAATTACCCTAACTTTACCCTAATTATCCTAGTTAAGCCTTTAAATGTCACTTTAAGCTGAATACTAGTGTCTTGAAGAATATCTAGTCTAATATTATTTACTGTCATCATGGCAAAGAGAAAATAAATCAGTTATTAGAAATGAGTTATTAACACTATTATGATTAGAAATTAATGAATAAAATCTGCTCTTATTAAACAGAAATATAAAAGAACTCAAATTCAACAGGAGAACTCCTAACTGTAAATAATGATGGTGTGAATAAACACTGTACATTTCGATTTCACACAAGCTCAAAGCATGTATTTCCAATGAGCCTGTGCTGAAAGAAGGACAATAAAATATGGAAAAACCCAATTAATCCAAATGAATAATGAACTGATCAGTGCACGGAGCCGCATTCACAAAAGCAGATTCAGCAGATTCACTCCTGCATTTCAATGCTTCTTTCTCTCTCTCTGTGTGTGTGAAACACTGCGGCACAACACAACACACTCGCTCGCAGGTAACGAGGCTGTGAAAAACACACTTCGCTTTGTATTCTCACTCCATTAAGATGAATGAGATGTTGATGGAGAACGTCCAGGCTGTGTAATAACACCAGGCCGTATAAATCTGCCACATTCATCTCTATATGCTGAGAGCCATTAACAGCCAGACATCAGCTCATCTGAGAAACACACACACACACACACACACACACACACACACACACACACACACACAAAACATGCGTTTTCCTTCAGCTTAGTCACTTATTTATCAGGGGTCACCACAGCGGAATGAACCACCAACTATTCTAGCATATGTTTTATGCAGCGGATGCCTTTCCAGCTGCAACCCAGTACTGGGAAACACCCATACACACTCATTAACACACACACACACACACACACTATGGCCAGTTTAGTTGATCAATTCCCCTATAGACCATGTGTTTGGACTGTGGGGGAAACCGGAGCACCCGGAGGAAACCCACGCTAACACGAGGAGAACATGCAAACTCCACACAGAAACACCAGCTGACCCAGCCGGGACTCAAACCAGTGACCTTCTTGCTGTAAGGTCACAGTGTTAACCCCTAAGCCACCGTGCCACTATACACACAAACACTTTACATCAAAAAACACACACACACACACACACATGCAAAACACACACAAACACTTTAGAGCACAAAACACACACACAATACTGGAGACTAACACACGTTTTGAAGCAGAACTGTGGAAATGCTGTTGAAGGCAGAATTATGAGCGCTCTTGTGAAGTTTTAGTTTTCAAATATTTCTCCAGTGATGTTTAACAGAGATAGGTTTTTAAGCATGATAGTTTTAATAACTAATTTCTAATAGCTGATGATTTATTTTTAGCTTTGCCATGATGACAGTCAGGGGCAGACTTAGTGATTTGGGGGTAGGGATGCAACGATTAACCGATTTCACTATTAACCGCGCTTTAATTCGTCATGGTTAATTAATCACAAGGCTTCTCAACACCGTGATTCTGCACTTAACTGCTGCAACTAAACAAAGTTACACCATCTGTGCGCTAGTTTAAAGTTCTGAATTGTACACAATACGCACACACACTAGATTAAAGGCTGACTTTAACTATGGCGGAGGCTATTAACTGAATGCTGTTCTTATTTCCCGTCTTTTGTGCGCACAAGTCCATTATTTTCAATGGAGAGACGTGGCTTGAGCACACATATTAGCAGGGACGTGCTTTTCCAGGCGCTCCAGGTTAAAAGAACGCAGCGAGCACAGCGCAAGTCACGTGACAAGGACTGATCGATCAGCTTCATACTTTATACGGAATACACACAGATTTCTACTCCAACGAGAAAACAAATATGAAATAAAAATACCAAACAATTGACTAACATAGCTGATCAGCAGCCTCTGACTACATTTGTTCTCTTTAAAAGGGAAATACTTCGCTAATATGTAGCTTAGATTCACATTAGACAAGTATAATGTTTTATTTATTCTTATTTATTTATTTATCATTTGTTCGGTCATTTATTTTCAGTGTTAAATTATTACTTATGTTTAAATCAAAACTTTTTAGCACATATTTTTAAGTCCAAAGAGAACTGAACTGTTGTTTGTTTTTATTATTATTATTTTGTGCTGTATTCATTGGTTGCTGAGCAGCAATAAATAACACTTTCAAATATAAGGAGTTTTCAAGTGATTTACTAAACTAGTTGTGTTTTGAAATCAATGAATGCATGATAATCATGATAACCCTGATTATTCCTCAGACTATAATCGTACAACCTAAATCATTAAGATCCCTATTTGGGGGACGTAAGCAATTCCAGGTATATAGCCCTAGCATTGAAACTCAAAACACTCTCTTTCTCCTTTTTTCTCTTTAGATTTGGGTTTTTTTGTAAATAAGCTGCATGTAAAAATATATTTGAAGTGGAATCTTATTAGAATAAACAATAAATTCACAAATAAAAGCAAGTTCACAAACAAAGCACAGTTAATTAGCTTTATTTGTGATTTTAATATTTGCATGTGCAGCACGGAGGGAACGTTCCACTATTCATGGGGACCCCCCGGTTTTAAAAGAAGTTCATTCATTCATTTTCTTTTCGGTTTAGTCCCTTTATTAATCCGGGGATCGCCACAGCGGAATGAACCACCAACTTATCCAGCACGTTTTATGCAGCGGATGCCCTTCCGGCCGCAACCCGTCTCTGGGAAACATCCATACACACTCACTCACACACTACAGACAATTTAGCCTACCCAATTCACCTGTACAACATGTCATTGGACTGTGGGGGAAACCGGAGCACCCAGAGGAAACCCACGCGAATGCAGGGAGAACATGCAAACTCCACACAGAAACGCCAACTGACCCAGCTAAGGCTTGAACCAGCGACCTTCTTGCTGTGAGGCAACAGTACTACCCACTGCACCACTGCGTCGCCCTTTAAAAGAAGTAATAATTTTAAAATCTTAATGGTTATAGACAAGTTTTAAAACATATGTTAGAAAATGTATAGAAGAGCTATATGATTAATGCAGGCTTCGTTGTATTGGTCGGGGCGCCCTAATTCACCGGGGCCCCAAGCGGCTGCTTACCTCACTTATTAGTTAAGTCTGCCCCTGATGAGCACATAATATTAGACTAGATATTCTTCAAGATACTAGTATTCAGCTTAAAGTGACATTTAAAGGCTTAACTAGGTTAATTAGTAAAGGCATTATCACAGTCATATCACCCTGCAGCCCAATAGCAGTTACTCACTGAAGCTGAGCAGGGCTGAGCCTGGTCAGTACCTGGATGGGAAACCACATGGGAACACTAGGTTGCTGTTGGCAGTGGTGTTAGTGAGGTCAGCAGGGGGTCAACCTGTCCTAATGCCCCAGTATAGTGAAGGGGACACTATACTCTCAGTGAGCGCTGTCTTTCGAATGAGATAAACCGAGGTCCTGACTCTCTGTGGTCATTAATAATCCCAAGGCTTCTCTGGTAAAGAGTAGGGGTGTAACCCCAGTGTCCAGGCCAAATTGCTTCCATCGGCCCTTACTCATCATGGCCTTCTATTCATCCCCATCCACCGAATTGGCGGTGTCACTGTCTCTACACTCCACCTATAGCTGGTGTGTGGTGAAGTACTGAAAATTTCATTGCCCTGTTAAACACTTTGGAACTATTCAAAAATATTATTAAATCTTTATAATATTTGGCAAAAATATATATGCACATGCATAGAAAAATAGTATCTTTAAACCCTAAAGTCCAGGATCACTTTAGTTAAATAAGGCATTTCAGTTCAGAAGTACAAATATGTAAATATATAATAAATAAATATGGATGTTTACAGTGTAGTCAAAAATAAACTATTATTTTACTTTGCATAAATGTTCTTTCTCAGTCTTTTTGCCTTAATTTCAGTACCGATATTAAGATTGTGAGATAAATATTTAATGGAGAAAGAAAATGACTGTAAATACTGTCTTGGTTTATTAAAAAATAAATAAATAATGGCCATTGAGGCAAAAACATTTTAAGCATAAATACAAAAATCAAATGAAGGAATCAAGATGAATGAAAATGCAAATTAAAGCTATGTTAATGCTTGTTTTCATGAGCAACATTAAACTTAATGAAATTTAAATATCATAATTTAAAATAAAATACCAATAATAGTAAAACTCAGCGCTAACAAATACATGTTTATAATCCAGATAAATTCTCAGAGAGCAGGACAATGCAAATGACTTCTTTATCAATTAGTTGAGAAGCAAATAGAATATACATATATCTTCTTTACAACAAAAAAGTATCAAATTTCTGCTTAATATTGTTATGATCACCAGCAATCAAGCAGTTGCAGATCACTGGAGAACTACAATTTGGCCACTGAACTGAACTACAACTCCCTACAACTCACACCTGCCACAGCTGACAGTCATTTGGACAGACAAACTGGCTGCGTCCACTACTCAGTAGGTATGGCATTTGAATTTAAATGTACTACTCTGCCATTAGAATAGTACTACATCAGACATTTTGTCATCATCACATGACCTACTCACGTCAGTTGCATCGTTTCACTCCCATTCATGAATTCTCTCGTGGTGCATCATGGGATAGTTTAGCATCTATCCGATGCGCACTTCAGAATCTCGCCGGAGGTAGTAGGACATTCGGGTACTTCTCACATACAGATTTTCTAATTCTATGAATTCAGACATACTACTCGGCTCACATACTGTTTTTAGCGTACTATATAGTATGGAAGTATGCGATTTCGAATGCAGCTGCATACACACACAGCTGAAACTGATGCTCACGGATTACATGGACTAGTTATTCATCTTAGTTTCACATACACATTGCTGAGTCTTGATGTTTTCCCAAACAATTACAAAGCATTTTTTGTGTTTGTCTTGCTGTTTTGACCCTTTGCTTAGTTTATTGTTTCCGTTGTCTCACCGCCTGTCCTGACCATTCACCTGTTTCTTACTACGCATTTTGGATTACCTTTATGCTCCTGTTTTGACCATTGCCTGCATGACTTCTCTTAAATAAACTGCACGTGGATCCCCACCTCCGTTGTCCAGCGTCCATCCGTTACAAATAAGACAAAAAAGTCTGCCCTTTAAAATACATGTACTTTTTTCTGAACCCATCTGCTGATAATTGTTCTTTGAATAAAACCTTAATGTTTTTTCCTCTATAAAATAAGTCTTAATATCTGCAAGTCATTTTTGCTTCACCAGTAAATATATCATATTTATTAGACAAATAACAAGTCAAAAGTACTGAGGAATAAATAGTTGTAGCGTACAAAAAAGCTAAAGCTAAATCTCAGAAGCTTTAAACTTTGTTATCAATCACATAAAGTTTAAGTTGTGCATTTATTTTGCTGCTTTTAAAGAAAAATGACAAACTACTGGTGAACTTAAATGCTTCAGATCAAATGAAATGCTTTACATGCTGTCAGAAAACATCAGCTCTGTGCTAAATCAATTTACAGGAATATAATGTTCTCCCCTTTACTTTCTCATCAGCCACTCAGAGCCAGAAAATACTCAACTTTTAATTCGTTTTCACAGAAAAGCGTGAGCAGGCGAGTTTGGACATGTGGCTGTTTCACAATACAGACATAAATAAAAATGCTGCATCTTTACAGTGACTCTGCTCAGACCACAGAGTGCATTTTTAATTTGTGTTTGCGTTGTAAGGATTTGCAGCGCGTGTGCTGTCAAACTGATGATGATGTTTCCTTCATTTGCAGCTGTTTTTCTATTTGCATGTGTTTCGGCCACCGTACAAATCCATTGTCCCAACAAACATACGTAAAACTGTGCAGTGATAACCCCTTAACATGAAAATGACATATCATATGATTACTGATCTTTAACACTTTGGTAAACAGATTTCAGCTTGGTCTCATTTTAAAGAAGACACTAGGTCAGATTGTAGCTGAAATGAAAAAAGTTTTAAAAAGTTAAAGAATACAAAAAATTATACGCCTTTTTCATTCATCCATTTTCCTTCGACTTAGTCCCTCATTTATCAGGGGTCACTACAGCAGAATGAACCGCCAACTATTCCAGCATATGTTTTACGCAGCGGAAGCCCTTCCAGCTGCAACCCAGTACTGGGAAACACCCCCACACACACACTCATACATTCATCAATTCAGTTTCTGTAGCGCATGTGTTTGGACTGTGGGGGAAACCGGAACACCTTGAGGAAACCCACACCAACACGGGGAGAACATGCAAAGTCCACACAGAAATACCAAATGACCCAGCTGGGACTTGAACCAGCGACCTTCTTGCTGTGAGGCCACAGTGCTAACTACTGAGCCACCGTGCCACCCCATGTGTCTTTATGTTTATGAAAATACTAAAACAATCAATGTATAGTTTAATATATTACATAAAATATGTATTTATAAAACTTGTTTTAGCTCAAATTTGACAGAAAATCTAAGTTATATATAGTTATATATGAGTTAAATATCTCAACAATTTATATTCCGAATTTGAAGTTGATATCTCAAAAAATGAGCGTTCAGTGAGATTTAGTTTGGGTGCAGTACCAGACATGACCACTAGACATTCAGTTTCCATTGGTGACCATTTGGGGGCGCCCCTCATACACATGATATGAAGCATATTTTTTCATGCAGCTCAACTTTTAATTTGTTTTTTACAGAAAAGCTTGGACGAGTGTTTCACAATACAGACAAAAATATAAATACTGCTTATTTAAGCACATTCTTATGAGCAAAAATAAAACAAAAAATCCTTGGAAATTTAAGACAATGATCATTTGCTGAATATTAGAAAAGATTACTACTTACAGACAGGGGCGTTGCTAGACAAAGCTCTACTGGGGCACACACACCCTTCCTCCCACCCCCCTCAAAAAATAAAAAAAATAATTAAATAAATTGTATATATATATATATATATATATAATGAAGCAATTACAAAACAAATATTTATTATAAATAAAAGTATTAATGTTATTATACAATTATTACTCTAAATAATCTTAAATTTAACTGAAAAACAACGTTTAGACACAACTGCAGTGATACTAAGATCATATAAGTAATCTTTTGCATGAATATTAATTTTATTTGGATGAAATTCTATAGACAATTCTATAAAATACAAAAAAAGATGTTTTATAAAATTATCTGTTGTCTTAGACTTGACACATGGCAGAGAATAAGGTTTATTAAGTCTTTACCTCCCTGATTCGTCATCGCTCCTTTCTGCTTCATACAAAAAACATCTATCAGGAGGCATGCTTAGTCAGATCACCATCATGTGGTTTAAACTTCAGTTTTGTCGACTTGCAAAACAAAAAAGGCTGTTACGCTAGTTTTAAAACGCATGAGCGGCGTGTGAGCAGCAAGTTTTTTTTGGCGTGCAGATTAACTACCGGGACTCGCATTGGGAGAAGAGCAACGCGTGCGAGAGGCGCGTGGGTTCTCTGCGCACACACGACGATGCGTCAGTTCACTTTTAGTGAACAGAGAGAATAACGTCTTTATTTTGGAATTACCACTCTTAACAAATACACCTGCATATGAAGTAAATCATATCTCAAAGCATTTAGTGGGGCATTGGCGATTTTTACTGGGGCACGAGCCCCAGTAACTTGGGTCTAGCGACGCCCCTGCTTTCAGATGATCTTGATTCTGTTTTTTCCTCCATTTATTTATAGATTTTTTATTATTATTTTGTTCTTCAATTTTGTATTTATTTGTTAAATGATTAGTTTATTTATTTTAGTTTTAATTGTTTATGATGCATTTTTTCCATGGTCTATTTTTGCTCTATAACCTATGGCACAGCGCCTTTCAATTTCCCTTTTAATTAAAGGTGCAGTGGTGATTATCTTCAGAAACATGTTTTGTTGTGCTGATGTTGAAAGTCTCTTCACAGTCCAATAGTAATGATTCAAGTTAAATAATCTTAATATGTGTTTTTATTTTGTGGCTGAGGCATAAAACAACAACAAAAAAAAGGTTCATCCCATTAAATATTGTCAGGCTGATCAGTAGCCCAAACTGTCTGTCAGCAAATGTAGATTTGTACAACTGCGCAGCCGTTCACGCAGACAGATCTGCTATGTACACGAGAGAGAGAGAGAGAGAGAGAGAGAGAGAGAGAGAGAGAGAGAGAGAGTGACAGCAGTAAAAACAAAAGCTGAATCAAAACTGTTTAAACTCCGGAATCAATATTAGAGTGAGTTTTGCACGCTGGAGGAAGGACGACACCATGGCTGAAGTATTTCTGTCAGACAGGTCATGTTCAGTTTTAAACTTAATCACGCAGAGCTGATGTAGGTTGTGTTGTTATGAATGGGTTATATGCACAGAAGTGTTGTTCAGCCACTGAAATCTTCCGGCGATAGATTGATCTGACTATTTTCAGTTTCATAAGGTCCTTTTACAGCATCGATAATGTAGATTTATATTTAGTTTAATAACAGAACATCAGTAAATAGCACTATTCCAGCCTGATCTCATGAGGAAACGTAATTTTTTCACGTTTTGTCAGTTTAGTGGCTAATTCGTAAGAGTTCAGTCGTACGAAAATGTACGATTTTAAAAAGGAGGCACCAAACCCCACCCTTAACCCCAACCGTCATTGAGTGATGAACATATTGTACTAAATTGTACGAATTAGATCGTACAAATTCCTACGAATTAACCACTAAATCAAAAAGTTATTAATTGCCGTGAGATTGTGTTGGCTATTCTGCCTAGCCTACTTTACTGAGCTGAAGTTTTTATATTCACGTTGGTTCACTGTTGAACAATAGCAGCCTGTGATGCGCTCCCTATATTGTTCACCGCTACTCTGAATATTTGGTCTGAAATAGCATGTCAGTATGGCTTAGTAATGAGTGTAATTCCTGCACGCCGCCGGCCAAACACTCAACATACTGTAGTGGCTTTAGGACAAAGCATGTGAGAGAGTGAGAGCAGCGATCCTTGCATACATGAAATATTACACATTATGACGAGTTCGGCTGCAACACAACTGAAACCTGCTAGATAATACAGCTGTTCATTAGGAATTGTAGTATTATAAAGTTTTATAACTGGCGAATAACATGATCTAGTGGGTCTCTGTCATCTTTAATGTGCGCGTTCGTGACTTCAGGAGGTGTGGCTTTGGACAGCAGTGAAGAGACTCGTTCATTCATTTTCTTTTTGGCTTAGTCCCTTTATTAATCAGGGGTCACCACAGCGGAATGAACCGCCAACTCATCCAGCATATGTTTTATGCAGCGGATGCCCTTCCAGCCACAACCCATCACCGGGAAACACCCATACACACTCATACACTATGGACAATTTAGCTTACCCAATTGAACTGTATCACATGTGTTTCGACTTGTGGGGGAAACCGGAGCTCCTGAAGGAAACCCACGCCAACAAGGGGAGAACATGCAAACTCCACACAGAAACACCAACTCACCCAGCTGAGGCTCGAACCAGCGACCTTCTTGCTGTGAGGCGATTGTGCTACCTACTGCGCCACAGTGACGCACCAACGAAGGGACATTTTTTTTAAAGATATTAATAGCATTTTGGTAGATCACCTACTGCACCTTTAATAGTATCGAGTTAATAGTAAGAGTTTGACAAAAATGTCCATTAATTATCATCAGAACTCTTTCATCTTCACCACCATCCAATACGCTCTGAAAAATGCTGGGTTGTTTTATTATAATAAAGACAAATCCAAAATTTAGGGTTTTTTTGGTTAGCACTGTGGCCTCACAGCAAAAAGGGTCGCTGGTTCGAGTCCCGGCTGGGTCAGTTGGCTTTTCTGTGTGGAGTTTGCATGTTCTCCCCGTGTTGGCGTGGGTTTCCTCGGGTGCTCCAGTTTCCCCCACAGTCCAAACACATGTGCTATAGGGGAATTGATGAACTAAATTGGCCGTAGTGTAAATGAGTGTGTATGGGTGTTTCCCAGTACTGGGTTGCAGCTGGAAGGGCATCCGCTGTGAAAAACATATGCTGGATAAGTTGGCGGTTCATTCCACTGTGGCGACCCCTGATGAATAAAGGGACTAAGCTGAAGGAAAATGAATGAATGAATGCATTTTAACTTAACGGTTGGGTTTGTACATGTTTAACCCAATATTGGGTTACAGCAACCCAGCATTTTTAAAAGCAGACAAAGTTGAGAATTATGGAAATACAATAAGTAGATGTACTTGCAAAGCAGCACACAGACTGATTGAATGTGTGGATAATGACAGATTTTCATTCCCTTTTAGACCTGTGCTGATGCTCGCTGTGCTTTATTTATTTATTTAGTGTGTGACACTTTTAGAAAGCATCAGAAATGGCTGGATATCCCTGCGGGCGGCTTTTAAACCATTTCTGAATGCTGAAGCCGTTTCTCCATGTTATATTTTTGTGTGTGTGTGTGGGTGTGTGTGTGTGTGTGTGTGTGTGTGTGTGCGTGTGTGTGTGGATCTTCTCTTGTGGACACAGTTATCATTAATGATGCACCTGTAATTCATCAGACCCGCTCAATCAACACCCGCTGCAATGCACATCATCAGACAGCAGTTACCACACACCAATGCTGATCTGCAATCAGGCAAATGCAGCATACTTTAAAGTGATGCTTTACTGATTTAATGCTGAGAATGGGAAAAGGACAGAGTGAACTAGTGGCCCTTCCAGATACAACCCAGTACTGGGAAAACATCTCCAACATTGGGTTAATTGTTTAATTTAAATGACACTTTTCAACACAATGGTTTGGTTTGTCCATATTTGACCCAACATTGGGTTACAACAGTGCAACATTTATAAGAACGTATCATATGCACGTAATGTTTCTTTAATATGTCAAAACAACATATTTATTCTGAGCTGTCCTTATGAAATTATATTAAAGAATAAGTGATGATACTAAATGTGATTCAGTCATCAAATGGGTCAAATCTACACTCTAAATAGGTTGGGTTGTTTTAACCCAAAGCTGAGTCAAATATGGACAAACACAAAGGTTGGGTTATTATTTCAATTAAATTTTAATTATTAAATTTTAATTTTCCTCGGCTTAGTCTGTTATTTATCAGGGGTCACCACAGCGTAATGAACCGCCAACTTATCCACTATATGTATTTTTTTATGCAGTGGATGCCCTTCCAGATACAACCCAGTACTGGGAAAACATCTCCAACATTGGGTTAATTGTTTAATTTAAATGACACTTTTCAACACAATGGTTTGGTTTGTCCATATTTGACCCAACATTGGGTTACAACAACGCAACATTTATAAGAACGTATCATATGCACGTAATGTTTCTTTAATATGTCAAAACAACATATTTATTCTGAGCTGTCCTTATGAAATTATATTAAAGAATAAGTGATGATACTAAATGTGATTCAGTCATCAAATGGGTCAAATCTACAATTTAAATATGTTGGGTTGTTTTAACCCAAAGCTGAGTCAAATATAGACAGTCTGAAATGTTGGGTTAACTTTTTTATTGAAATTTAATTTTGAACCCAAAAGATGGATTTTTTCTATTTTTGACCCAGCGTTGGGTTACATCAACCCAACATTTTTAGAGAGAGAAAAAAAAAAGATTTCACATGACAATGAATATTTTAGTGCCAAACTGATCCTAAAATACAACAAAAAATATGGGGTTATTTAAACACAAATGGGGTAAAATATGGACAACCCGTGTTGGGTTAAATAAAACGATGGCTTAAATGAAACATTGTTTTATTAATTTGAAAAAAAAAAATATTGAATGCAGCAATTTTTCAACCCTAACTTTGGTTGAATAAGCCAGCATTATGTAACATGTGTAGATGTTTAATATGTCAGCAAATGATTATTATTCTAAACGTTCAAGACTAGATGTTTACATGTTTATAAACATAAAGACATAAACATAAAGAGGTCATATCTATATATATATATATATATATATATATATATATATATATATATATATATATATATATATATATATATATATATATATATATATATTCATATATAGAGAGAAAAGTTGATTAACCCACTGTAGCAGGATGAGAAATCCATGTCAAAACAAGCAACCACATGTAATCAATACATCTGAAGCCTCTGATCGCAATACTCGGATCTTTCTAAACCATTACACCTCACGCTTTCCTCCAATGCCATATGTCTGTTCTCCAATATACTGTTTTAATCATGAAAACATGGCTGAAAAGTGGTGATGCACCAAGAGCCTCTAGAAAGGCTGTCCTCCGTGGTCAGCACAGACCTCTCAGACACAGAGCACTGAAATAAATACTCATTTTCTCTCTCTCTGCTGTATCTAATCATTCATGCACAAGATAAGGCGGTTTTACATACAACACACGAGCAGGTCTGTGCATTCAAGCACAGGCCGATCCAGAAACTCGCCGAGCTATTATTGGGGTCCTCGAGCATCATCGAAACACCTCAATAATCGAAATCACAAGCAAAACCCTGAGATTGAAGATTGCAGAGCCAAAAAATAAAAATCCAACAAGATTGAAGATGTGCGATTGATGCAGGCGTGTTAAAATGGGTTATTAAAGCGCTGTGGGATCTTACCTGCGTGCTCTGCTGTCCTGCGACTAACAGCCCGAATAAAACACTTCTTTATGAGCTGCAAAATGAAAACGGGGGCGTATTTTCGACTATAGCGTTGATTTTTTTTCTTTCGTCAGTGACTCACGGGGTCGTTAAACCTCCTATATATCTATATATATTTATGATGAATGAAAATCGGAAGGAAAAAAACGCACATGATGCATATGCAAAGCAAGCGCAGATATCAGACGCAGCTGATGCTTACCTTCACCACAGCAAAAAAAACCTTCAATCCAGGAGACGATGGTGATGAGGAGGAGGAGGATGAAGAGTAAGAGAAGCCCGTCGGATGCGGACAGATCTGCAGACCTCCAGCAGACACGCGAATATCCCGCGGAGAAGCGCAGAATCCTCGCCGGCTGGGTCGACTCCTGCTCCGGGTTTGAGTGTCTGCTTCCCTGCTGGAGCTGGAGCGGCTCTGCGTTAGAGATCCAGAGAAGTTCAGACTCTCAGCCTTCACAAGACTGATGATGATGATGAGCGCGTTTATCACAGATTACACACACACACACACACACACACACACACACACACACACACACACGCACACACACACACACACACTGTGCATCATTCACAGGCGGTTTTACAGCAGCCAAACTGAACTGGAAAACAGACTGAAATTTGAATGTGAGTCAATGCACGGACATTAGGATCCCTTTAGTCGTGTTAAATGGATAAATCACACACAACATGCAAATGTGGCGTATTTTATTCCTCTGTGAAACACGCAAGACAATATTTTGATATTAAGATGCGTTCTGCCCCGACAATGAAGGTCAATGGGACTACAGTAAACGCTGGGTCGTTTTAACCCAGGGTTGGCTTATTTTAACCTAATAGATGGACATTGGAAAAAAATGTATTTATTTATTTATTGTTAAATTAATAATTATAATTGTTATAATATAAACATTAGACTTGTTAGGGTTTGTCTATTATTTGACCCAAGACTGGGTCAAACCAACTCATTATTTATTAGAGAAGACTGCAAAAGGAGTAGTCAAAAAATATGTAAAGTCTAAAAGTCAACCAATATCTGAAAGTCAAAAATGACCCAATGATGCTTGTTGGAATTTCAATTAAAATTTGAATCTGCATTCAATGCATCAACAGTTGTAATCGATGCATAAATCAGACTCAATATGAAAATTTGGTGTATTTAGGTTTCTTCAGTGGAACGCATTATACTATATTTGGATATTAAGATGTGTTTTGCCCATATAGTGAAGTTCAATGGGACTCTAGCTAAATGGTGGGTCATTTTAATCTAATATATGGACATTGGAAAAATAAATAAATATTAGACCCAAATGTTACAGTTTGTCCAATGGGTCAAAAAAATCCCACATCATTTAATCTAATGAGTCAACAAATATCTAAAAGTCTAAAATGAGCCAGTGTTGGTTTGTTTTAATCCAGCATTGGGTTATTTCTACCCAAAAAATATGGAGTTGAAAAAAAAGAAAAATTTGAGTCAACTGTTAGGGTTGGTCCAATATTTGACCCAACACTGAGTTAAAAAAAAAAAAAAAACATTTATTTGAGAATAAAACATGTGTAGGTACAAATATGTAAAGTCTAAAAAAATGTAATAAATACAAAACATCTACAAGTATGTAGTCAACAACAACCCAATGCTGGAAATCCAACTGAAATTTAAATATGGATTCAAAGCATCAACAGGAGACTACAATCCTACAACTGCTGTGAATACAGTATTAAACTGCTGTGACTACAGTATTAAACTGCTGTGAATACAGTATTAAACTGCTGTGAATACCATATTAAACTGCTGTGAATACAGTATTAAACTGCTGTGAATACAGTATTAAACTGCTGTGAATACCATATTAAACTGCTGTGAATACAGTATTAAACTGCTGTGAATACAGTATTAAATGCATAAATCACACACTAAATGATAATCTGGCAAATTTACTTTTCTTCTGTTGAACTCAAAAGGAAATATTTTGATATAAAGATCCGTTTTTCCCATATAATGAATGTTTTTAACCCAACTGTTTGGGTTTGTCCATTATGTGACCCAACATGTGGTCAAAATAAGCCAGAATTTATTAGATAATACAGCAACTCCAAATATGTAAAATTTAAAATACATGAGGTATTTCAACACCAATTTTGGGCAATTTTTGGCCAAACCCAACTGGTAGATTCATTATTTTGTCAGATTTATGAACCAAATTTTACCCAACAATTTTGTGATGTTTCATTTCTTGTGGAAGGAGGTATATTTATATCAAGATATGTTTTGCCAATATAATGAAGATCACTGGACTCTAACTAAATCCTGGGTCATTTTTAATTCAGCACTGTTTTTATTCAACCTACATTTGGGTCAAATATGGACATAGGGGTACATTTAAATTGAAAAACTAACTTAATGTCTATAGTTTACCCTGCAAATTTACATTGAAATAACACAACCAACAAATAAACTGGAGAGTAAATTCCTCCATAAATACAGTATTACAGTAAATGCATGAATCACACACTAAATGAAGATACTTTAATAGTAAGATGCATTTTACCCACACAATGAAGGTCAACGGGTTGGGTCGTTTGGTCCATTTAACCCAACATTGAGTTATATCAACCTAAATGTGGGTCAAATATGGAACATAAGGTTACGTTTAAATTAAAAAACAATGTCCATATTTTACTCTTTAAATGTAGGTTCAAATAACCCAACCAATAAAATAAATAGAGATTAAAATCCTACAACTGCTATTTACAGTTTATTTTACTCTGTAATTACAGAATAAAAATCACAAAACACACTGAGTCATAATCTGCTGCATTTCAATAACACAAGAAGGTCAACATGTTGGGTCGTTCAGCCAACAATGGGTACTATCAACCTCAAATATGGACATAAGGTTACATTTCAATTGAAATGAACGTAATGTCCATATTTTACCCTTCAAATTTAGGTTGAAATAACCCAACCATTAAATCAAATGGAGATTAAATTCCTACATAAATACAGTATTAAATGCATCAGTCACACACTAAATGAAGATATCAAGATACTTAGATATTAAGATTTATTTAACTCATACAATAAAGGTCAATGGGTTGGGTCGTTTGATCAATTTAACCCAACATTGTGTTAGATCAACCTAAATTTGGGTCAAATATGGACATAAGGTTAAATTCAAATTTAAAAATTAACCTAATTGAAAATTGAAATAACCCAACCAATAAATTAACTGGAGATTAAATTCCTACAACTGCCATAAATACAGTATTAAATGCATAAATCACACACTGAATCATAATCTGGCACATTTACATTTCACAACAAGGTACTTTGATATTAAAATGCATTTTTATTGTCAACGGGTTGGGTTGTTTAGTCATTTTAACCCAACATTGGGTTATACCAACCTACATTTGGGTCAAATATGGACAGAGTTACATTTAAAGTTAAAAATGAACCTAAAGTCAACATTTTTACCCTGCAAATTTAGGTTGAAATAAATTATATGGAGACTAAAATATTAAATATTTGACATATTTGACATATATACTTCTACATATTAAATGCATGAATCACACACTAAATGAAGATATCAAGATGCTTTGATATTAAGATGCATTTTACCCATACAATGAAGGTCAACAGGTTGGGTTGTTTGGTCATTTTAACCCAACATTGGGTTATATCAACCTAAAATATGGACGTAGGGTTACGTTTAAATTGAAATGAACGTAATGCCCATATTTACCTTTCAAATGTAGGTTGAAATAACCCAACCAATAAAATAACTAGATAATAAAATCCTACAACTGCTGTAATTACAGTATTAAATGCACAAACCACACACCAAGTCATAAATCTGCTGCATTTCAGTTACACAAGATGTTAAGATGCATTTTACTCTTACAATGAATGCCAACATGTTGGGTCGTTTGACCATTTTAACCAAACACTGGATCATATCAACCTCAAATATGGACATAGGGTTACATTCAAATTGAAATGGATGTAATGTCAATATTTTACCCCGCAAATTTAACTAATAAATGAACTGGAGAGTGAATTCCTACATTAATACAGTATTAAATGCATAAATCACACACTAAATGAAGATTTCAAGATACTTTAATATTGAGATGCATTTACCCATACAATGAAGGTCAACGGGTCAGGTCACTTGGTCCTTTTAACCCAACATTGGATTATATCTACCTAAATCTGGGCAGAAAATATATAACTGTTAGAATCTGTCCATTATTGGACCCAACGTTTACACTGCAAATAGTGACAAATGTCTGAAATACAACATCTGAGCAGTGAGAAGCACAATAATGCCTTATTTTCTGATAATTTAATAACCCTAGAGTGGATCATTCCTCTATGACCCTAAACACACAGGACTGTATTGTGTGTGAGGTGAACAGATGCACTTCATCTGACCCAGAAGACGCCCGCTCTGCTCTGACTGATATGTCATCTGGATATGACGTTTGGTAGGACGGTAAATTAGATATTGACCCAGCTGCAGGCTGATATAATCTGTGTCTGGACAGATGAGTGCATATGTCACTACGACCAGCTGATATTCCAAACCCAGCACACTGCAGGAAACCAGTGCCATTCACCTTTGGGTCACAAGGAAATGCTATGGACATGCTGAAATAGAATAATAGGGAAAATTTTAAGTCCTATGCTTTGAAAAAGCTTCTTGTTTCAATGCAAATAGCATATTATAACCAGTAGATCAGTGATATATGTATGTATATGATTTACAAGGCTGTTTAGTTTTCTGCTTTATTTTTTATAAACGTTTGTTTTCTCATTTAGGCTGAATTTGTCAGGTCTAAAGCATGCTGTAAAAATGTGATATATTATTATAATTCAAAATAAAAGTGTTCTGTTAACATATATAGTCAAGAGTAATTTATTTCTGTGATGTAAAGCTGGATTTTCAGCATCGTTACTCCAGGCGTATTCTCTTATTTATCAGGGGTCGCCACAGTGGAATGTACCACCAACTATTCCAGCATATGTTTTACACAGCGGACACCCTTCCAGCCGCAACCCAGTACTGGGAAACACCCATATACACTCATTCACACACATACACTATGGACAATTTAGTTCATCAATTCCCCTATAGCGCATGTGTTTGGACTGTGGGGGAAACCGGAGCACCCGGAGGAAACCCACGCCAACACAGGGAGAACATGCAAACTCCACACAGAAACACACACTGACCCAGCCGGGACTCGAACCAGTGACCTTGCTGTGAGGCCACAGTGCTAACCACTGAGCCACTATACCACCCTCTCTTTACATTTGCCTGTTTCTCCGCAGCAGAAGTTATCATTGTTGTTAAAATTGTTAAAAAAGCACACAACAAATCATAATTCCTTACATTTATTTAGCGCTTTTCTGGACACTCAAAGCGCTTTACACATTAGAGGGAATCTCCTCATCCACCACCAGTGTGCAGCATCCACCTGGATGATGTGACGGCAGGCATATTGCGCCAGACTGCACACATCAGCTGATTGGTGGAGAGGAGAGAGAGTGATGAAGCCAATTATGATATGGGGATGGTGAGAAGGCCACGATAAACAGAGGCCAGTGCAGATTTGGCCAGGACACCGGGATTAAACCCCTACTCCTTTTTCCAAGGACATCCTGAGATTATTAATGAGCACAGAGAGTCAGGAGCTCAGTTTAACATCTCATCTGAAAGACAGCGCTCACAGAGCAGTGCAGAGTCCCCATCAATATGCTGAGGTGTTAGAACCTACACAGAGCGCCGCATGAGCGCCCCCTGCTGGCCTCACTAACACCACTTCATTATTTTACAATCCCATTTGCTGAAACGATGACAGAAATACTCCAGGATGGTGTTATCCAGACTGTCAGAATGAGGAAAACAATAGTGTGAGACTGGTTATAGCAGCCAGAAGAGAGAATAATCTCAGATTTACCCCCATACACACTGTATTACACACCTCACAAGTGCTCATTCGCTTTCTGTAATGTGATGCAAAGATGACATAATACACACATAAATGCATATAAATGTTCATACGTTTTGAATAAAATCTAAGTATTAAAGGGTCACCTATTTTACCCCTTTTTTAAGATGTAAGATGAGTCTTTTGTGTCTCCAGAACGTGTCTGTAAAGTTTCAGCTCAAAACACCCATCAGATTATTGATTATACTTTTGTGAACACGGTGGACCAATAGGAGCAGTCTTCAGACCGACCGCAACTTGATGTATGAGTGCGGTCCCCCCCCGCCCACCGTATTGATTGACAGCTGCGTATTAACGGTAGTAATGCGTATAATCAAATCAACAAGACAGGACGTGCGCACAGCAACCGGGAATTCAAGAGTTCACACTGAGCTGATGATTGATTATAAAGCTTGTTTGGCATGGGAGAGAGCCCTGAGCTCACAAGATCCTCGAGCCCGGGGCTCCCTCCCGTTTGCAAGGCGAGAGGGGAGTTTGAGCTTAGGTAGATCTGGAGAACTCCCCTGCTGTAGTAGCTAGTGAACAGACAGTGATTGCTCTTAAGAGATAACTACTTACTAGGAGCATGTCTATGGTGCTAATTTGGATTAGTCAATTAAGCTAAAGTTGCATGTTTTTAGACGGTGGGAGGAAACCGGGGAACCCGGGGGAAACCCACATGAGCACGGGGAGAACGTGTAAACTCTGCACAGAAATGTCGGCTGGCTTGGTAAGGACTAGAACAAGTGACGTCCCTGCTGTGAGGCAACAGTGCTAACCACTGGGCCACCGTGCCATTCATCTAGGAAAAGAGGAGGAGTAGGGGTGGAAGGGGGGATTCTTCAAAATGAAGATGGCTATGATATAGAACTGAGGGTATTTATAGTGGCTTAGGAATCGTCTGATTGGTGAATCATAAATTGAATAATTCAGGACTAGCCTTAAGGACTAGCCTTAAAGGAACAGTTCACAAAAACTGCTACCTGCTGGTCAGAGCTATAAAATAGAAACTTCTGAAAGCTCTAATCAATAATCTGATGGGTGTTTTGAGCTGAAACTTTACAGACACATTCTGGAGACACAAAACACTTATATTAAATCTGGAAAAGGGGGTAAAATAGGCGCCCTTTAAAGGGGAAATGAAGCACTCAGTCAAGTTCACATTATTTTGTACGTTTGATTCAGGCAGCGTAATACAGAGAGTGGACCAAAGCGCATCAAATGATCTGTAATTAAAATAGAAAAATAGAATAAATAAATAGATTGTTATATTAGACACACATCTGATGCTTGTGTTTGCAGCAGCTCCACGGCCACAACTTCACACATTGGGTTAAATTAGGCTGTTTAGTCTCCATTTTCAATGCTTTACTTCCACTGTATCTGTTCAGCTGAGGGAACGGAACCAACCCCGTGACATCAGACACAGCAATATTCCAAGATGGCGGCGCCAAACATGCTGTTTTCTGCTAAATGCTTACATTTATCGAGTTTAATATATTTCCATTAAAGTGGAAATCACTTTCAAGAAATGTGACAGGATACACGTTAATATCCACTGCTGTACGGATATTAGGCTTGAGCGGTAATACAGTAATAAGGTATACCGCGGGATCTAAAAATAGCAACGGTGTCAGTATCAATACCGTTATACCGTCATTTAAACAATGCACTTATACAGGAGACCAGTATTAAATATGATTTATTTAATGGCTAAAAATGCGTGTGCGTGATTGTCATCACGGGACAGTGTGGAGGAGAGAGAGGTGAGGTAAGATGGCGAGTGGTGCACCAAGTTACCTGGTCTCGAAAAAGAACACAACGACGGCAGTTTGGCAGTATTTTGGGTTTCGACCGAATGAGAAGGGAGACGTGGTAAATACCAACTAGAGGCCTGCATTCCCGCTGCTGTACCACGGGAGCTGTGAGACCCGACCAGATTTCTTGCGGTGCGGGAATAAATTTCCGAACACAGCACGGGAGCGGTCGGTAACTCTGGTGTTATTTGAACGGGAGCAGGCAATCTAGCAATATCGCTCCCAAGCGAGCGAGCACGTGCACATCCGAGTAGATGCCGTGTGTGTGAATGAGAGAGAGCGTGATGCTGTGTCTCCCTTGTTTAGTGCTATCTATGTGTGTGTATGTGTTTGAATGAGAGAGAATGTGATGCTGTGCGTCGCTGGCTTGGTGCTGTCCATGTGTGTGTGTGAAGGAGAGAGAGCGTGGTGCTGTGTGTCTATGTGTGTTTATACAGACAGCTTGTTTTAGGCTGTCTGGACTCTGTATCATCTAGCTGCATGGTTTTTGGTTTGCTTTTCTGTTCGTGCACACATAACCCCCCCCCCACACACACACACACACACATTTGCAAATTGTGCAACAAACAGGTGACCGCGAACCTAAGGTCGCATATATGGTATTTAGTTTCTAAATGGTTTAATGCTATCAAACTTTGGATACCGCCCAAGCCTAATGGATATCTGTTGTGTTAATGTACAAAATAAACCTGATTTAACGTCCACAAACCGGGATTGAAGTGTCTTCTTTTATTATTGTGCTGACATGCAGCTGTGGTGATGAAGTAAAGCTGGAGTAAATCGCTGTAGTTCATTACACACATGCACGGTTTTAAAAACAACTTCAACGTGTGAAACTCACTCTTGATCACATTTGATGATGACTGATGATCACAGAGCGCTGAACAGATCTTTTAATCCCGGTTACTTTGTGCACATCTACAGAGACATGTTAATACTCGGCTGTCAGTCAATTCGAAAACCTCACTCCTACGTCACGTTGTGGTCGGCCTCAAAACAGGAGGGATTTGGATCCTATTTTAACGTCAGGAAATTAAAAAAAGACACTTACTGTGTTTCCATCACTCCAATATGACTGTGGACACACTATACTACACACAGCTCTGTCCAAACTGCTTACACAAGATGACTTTCATCATAGGTGTCCTTTAAAAACTTTCAAGGATGTAAGATGCTGATCAGAACAGTCCTGTGTACAGACTCCTTCACTCCAGTCTCATGATCATTCAGGCATCGAGGATCTGTTCAACGTCACTTCAGAGATATTCAGTCATTCATTCATTTTCTTTTCAGCTTAGTCCCTTTATTAATCTGGGGTCGCCACAGCGGAATGAACCGCCAACTTATCCAGAACATATTTTACGCAGCGGATGCCCTTCCAGCTGCAACCCATCACTGGGAAACACCCATACACTTATTCACACACTCACATACACTACGGACAATTTAGCTTACACAATTCACCTGTAGTGCATGCCTTGGACTGGTGAGGGAAATCGGAGCACCCGGAGGAAACCCACGGCAAATCAGGGAGAACATGCAAACTTAGAAACGCCAACTGACCCAGCATGGACTCGAACCAGTGACCTTCTTGCTGTGAGGCGATTGTGCTACCCACTGCGCCACCGTGATGCCCCACTTGGGAGATATTTAAAAATAAATTCAAAATCATACAGCAGGCTCATCATTTTGTCTCGATCGGTATATTATTGTGTGTGTGAGTGTGTGTGAGTGTGTGTGAGTGTGTTCAGAAGATCAGTGTGTTCAGGTGTGTTCCTCTAATCTCTCTCTGAGGTGCAGCTCCTTGATTCGCTCTTTTATCTGCATTACTCTGCACGTGTGACAGGTGAAGTCTGATCCGCTGAACACACACACACACACACGCACACACACACGCACACACAAACACTGCTTCTGACATGCATTTATAATGATCAGAGACAAACAAACAAAGCAAACAAAACTGCATCTCAGTCCTAAAACACGACTCAAACGCTGAAATGTATTTACACACACACACACACACACACACACACACACACACACACACACACACACACACACACTTCAGGACTCTTCAACACTATGATGTTTCTGCTTCTGGGCGCCATGTTTGTGTGTGTGTCTGATCAGTAGTCTGAACACACAGCACAGCCAAGGTGCCTTTACTGCACACACACACACACACTGATCTCACTCACGTATACTGCCTCACCTCTGCTGACACACATACACACACACACACATACACGCACACTTTAAATACACACATGCATGCACACACACAGCCACATGAACACACACTAACTTTGCATATGCACACACAGTTCACATACGAACACTTAACATATTCAACATATTCAAACACACTTCGCATATACACACACTTCACATAAACAGTTCACATATACAACACCGTTTGCATACACACACACACACTCTTCACATATACAGACACACTTTGCATACACACACACAAACTTCACATACACAGACACACCACACACACTTCACGTATAGAAGCATGCACATACACTCTTCAGACATGCATGCGCTTTCTCTCTTTCTCTCTCTGAGAGAGCGAGAGAGAGAGAGAGAGAGAGAGAGAGAGAGAGAGAGAGAGAGAGAGAGAGAGCTTACAAATCCATGACTTTCATGCTTTATAACAGCACACTGTTGAATAAATCAGAGACGACGGGAGTGTGTGTGTGTGTGTATACACACACTATACATGCACAGGATCTTCACAAACACAGACTTCACATACACACACTTTACACATACATACAGTACATACATATACACACATTCTTTTCACACACAAACGTGCAAACACACGCAGACACAAACTGTATAACGATGGCGCAGTAGGTAGCACAATCGCCTCACCGCAAAAAGGTCGCTGGTTCGAGTCCCGGCCGGCTTAGCTGGCGTTAACATAACATAACATAACATAACATAACATAACATAACATAACATAACATAAGATAAGATAACATATAATATAATATAATAAACTATAATATAATAAACTATAATATAATATAATATAATAAACTATAATATAATATAATAAACTATACTATAATATAATAAAATATAATATAATATAATATAATATAATAAACTATAATATAATATAATATAATATAATATAATATAATATAATATAATATAATATAATATAATATAATAAACTATAATATAATATAATATAATATAATAAAATATAATATAATATAATAAACTATAATATAATATAATATAATAAAATATAATATAATATAATATAATAAACTATAATATAATATAATAAACTATAATATAATATAATATAATATAATATAATAAACTATAATATAATATAATAAACTATAATATAATATAATATAATATAATATAATATAATAAACTATAATATAATATAATATAATATAACAATATAATATAATAAACTATAATATAATATAATATAATATAATATAACAATATAATATAATAAACTATAATATAATATAATATAATATAATATAATATAATATAATATAATATAATATAATATAATATAACAATATAATATAATAAACTATAATATAATATAATATAATATAACAATATAATATAATAAACTATAATATAATAAACTATAATATAATATAATATAATATAATATAATATAATATAATATAATATAATATAATATAATATAATAAACTATAATATAATAAACTATAATATAATATAACATAACATAACAATACAATATAATATAACAATATAATATAATATAATATAATATAATATAATATAATATAATATAATATAATATAATATAATATAATATAATAAACTATAATATAATATAATAAACTATAATATAATAAACTATAATATAATATAATATACTATAATATAATATAATAAACTATAATATAATAAACTATAATATAATATAATATAATATAATATAATAAACTATAATATAATATAATAAAATATAATATAATATAATATAATATAATATAATATAATAAACTATAATATAATATAATAAACTATAATATAATATAATATAATATAATATAATATAATAAACTATAATATAATATAATAAACTATAATATAATATAATATAATATAATATAATATAATATAATATAATAAATATATAATATAATAACTATAATATAATATAATAAATATAATATAATATAATATAATATAATAACTATAATATAATATAATATAATATAATATAATATAATATAATATAATATAATATAATAAACTATAATATATATAATATAATATAATAAAATATAATAAATATAATAAACTATAATATAATATAATATAATAATAATAATAATAATAAACTATAATATAATATAATAAACTATAATATAATATAATATAATATAATATAATAAACTATAATATAATATAATAAACTATAATATAATATAATAATATAATATAATATAATTAAACTATAATATAATATAATATAATATAACAATATAATATAATAAACTATAATATAATATAATATAATATAATATAACAATATAATATAATAAACTATAAATAATATAATATAATATAATATAATATAATATAATATAATATAATATAATATAATATAATATAACAATATAATATAATAAACTATAATATAATATAATATAATATAACAATATAATATAATAAACTATAATATAATATAATATAATATAATATAATATAATATAACATAATATAATATAACAATATAATATAATAAACTATAATATAATATAATATAATATAATATAATATAATATAACATAATATAATATAACAATATAATATAATAAACTATAATATAATATAATATAATATAATATAATATAATATAATATAATATAATATAATATAACAATATAATATAATAAACTATAATATAATATAATATAATATAATATAATATAATATAATATAATATAATATAATATAATATAATATAACAATATAATATAATAAAACTATAATATAATATAATATAATATAATATAACAATATAATATAATAAACTATAATATAATATAATATAATATAATATAATATAATATAATATAATATAATATAATATAATATAATATATAATATAATATAATATAATATAATATAATATAACAATATAATATAATAAACTATAATATAATATAATATAATATAATATAATATAATATAATATAATATAATATAATATAATATAATATAATATAATATAATATAATATAATATAACAATATAATATAATAAACTATAATATAATATAATATAATATAATATAACATAATATAATATAACAATATAATATAATAAACTATAATATAATATAATATAATATAATATAATATAATATAATATAATATAATAAACTATAATATAATATAATATAATATACACATTCTGCATCCTGAGACAATATTGCTACTGAATAGATGACATTTGTCTGCACATGATTTACAGTTCATGTGTGTGTTTAATGAGCCGAGAGCGTGCTGTATTTTGAGATAGAGTGTGTTTAAGCACTGCATGTCTCTGTAATGTGTCTGAAACTGGAATAGTCTCTATTTGATTTTTATCTTGTTTAATTCCAACTATTGAGCAACACTTGACTGCAGATAATTGGAAAATGCTGCTCATCTGGCTTTTTCCAATCCACTGCCCTGACTGATGTAGAGGAGACCTGATTTTATCAATGAGGGATTAATTGGCTGCTGAAATTGGACGGGCTGTGTGTATGACAGGTGCTTATAAACGCAAAACAACAACAAATAAAAGACATTCTGATGATGAATAATTCTCAGAGTGTTTTTCAGTCAACAGCAGTGGATAACTACGTTTTGCATAACAGTACACCAGATAAAAACACTCCTTTGCAGAATGTTCATTAATATCCTCTGAAACGTGTGTAAATGTTAGCATGTAATGTTATTTAAAATAATATGTTAATATTCATTCATTCATTTGGCTTAGTTCCTTTATTCATCAGGGGTCGCCACAGCGGAATGAACTGCCAACTTATCCAGCATGTTTTACTCAGCCGATGCCCTTTCAGCTGCAACCAATCACTGGGAAACACCCATACACACAATCACACACATACACACATACACTACGGCCAATTTAATTAATCGATTCCCCAATAGCGCATGTGTTTGGACTTTGGGGGAAACCGGAGCACCCAGAGGAAACCCACACCAACACGGGGAGAACATGCAAACTCCATACAGAAATATATAATCTCTCTCGTAGGAGAATCCTGCATTCACGATCCAGAATAAATAAAGTAATCCAACATGAGCGCTCAATAGCTCCGCCCCTTCCACTATGTGATCAAAGCTTCCACTATGTGAGCAAAGCAAAACACACTCATGTTAGCGGTTGAATAAGTGCATCATGTGGGTAATTAAAGTGCACTTACTATTTTTGAAGTTATCAGTGTGCTCCGGTTCAGAGCGCAGTGTGAGTGCAGGCCGAGGGGGAGAGGGGACAATCGCGCTTCAGCATGGTTCAACAACTGTACACTTAAAACAAAAGATTACTGCTGCTTGTTCAAATTACCCGTTTAAAATGAGCTGAAACAACACAATTCTTTGGCCAATTTATTTGTTTCATGTTCAATCCACCTAAATTTGTAAACTGTAAAGTTAACTTAAGTGTTTTGTGTTGGGACAACTTCCTGGGGCCTCATGTATCAATGCTGCGTTCGCACAAAAACTTAGCGTACGGCAGATTTCACGCTCACGTTTGGATTTACTAATGATGAAATTAAGGTGAGAATGTGCGTTAGTCCACGTCAACTTTACGTCTGGCGTGTGTGTATTTCTTGTGTGTGTTTGTTTTATTTCCATTGGTGACTCCTAGAGGTGATTATGTTAAACTGCACACTACAAAGTATCTTTGAGCTGTGCAATGGCAGCTGTATGTGACGGGATCATCCGCATGTCTAGCAGGTATATCAGGTTCATACCATGCTGTTGAACTGCGGTAAAGTTAGTTTGATGTTTGACATTCATTAGACATTCGATTTCAAACCAATTAAATTTAGCTCCTGTTATAGTTTGAGCCAAAAATAGGTCAGATAGGCATAAATATGTGCCCTTTATGTTGCACAAGGCTTAATTTCTCGATTAGAAAAAAAATTTACCAATGAATGAATTAAACAACTCAACCGTAAGAAATTATACAATAAAACCAGCACCAACATGTTCAGAAAAACATCCTGCTTATTGCACAAGACTAGACAATGAGCACTTTATTTATTTTATAATATTTTTCAAATTGTAAAAGTCAATTAAACTATTTCAGATCAAATATTCAAATCAACTCTAAAACTGTGTGACGCCCACAATTGAGGCAACTCTCTCCTCAAAGGGTGTTAGTTCAGCATCCCCTGTTCCCCCGCCTGTTCGCTCCACACTTTGACAGTGCGCCGCTGTTCTCCTCTTAACCTGCACCTTTACATCGGACCATTTCTTTATTAATTCACTCACAGTGTGATGTTCAGACCCTGCTGTATTAACCGCGTCAGCTAAACTCTCTCACTCTATTGTTTTCTTTTGTTATTAATTCTGGAGGACAAACTTACAAATAACACCCTTATTCTCCGGTCTACCTCTGATAGCAGCACCTCCGAATAACATTCAGTCAAGTTTCTCTTCTTGCTTGCTTTTGCCATTGCTTTTTCATTTGGTTATGCCAAAGTGGAGTCATTAGCATATTTATAAGGGGGAGGAGTCAGGGAGGGGTTTTGTGCTTGCGCACGTGCGCTCAGTTTCACGTTAATTCGGATGTACAAAGAGAATATGCGTGGGATTCAGCGCACTCAGTGTTTCATATATCTGAATTGTTTACTGCGTACGCACATTTACAGCTTTGTCCATAAGCAATGTTTTAGTATGAATTCAACGAAAGTCTTCGTACACGAGGCCCCTGGTTAGGGGATTTGTAGTTCCCAGCATGCTTTGCGTAGGATTGAATTAAGAGAGGGAAACGATGACAATAATTGTAATCCTCAGGTGTTTAAAGTTAACAGAAAGACTTGCTAGAGTTTCATCTTCACTTTAGTTTGAAGATTTAAAGGATTCTCATGTAACGCTTTGAGTTTGGAGAATACCACTATGCAGAAGCACCCAATGCTTTGGGTGTTGGCAGCTTAATTGGCAAAGCTGCAGTTTGTTGCTTTGTTTGGTGAGCAAAAACTGTCGTAAAATTAATTCTGAGATCAGTCTCAATCAACTGTATATGTAACTCATGCTTAAACATGCTTAGAAATGGCTCTTTTTATTCATTTAGGATGACTTCAAATACTAAGAGACTTTGACATGTACGACACATAATAGACATACATGATATTAACAGATCTTTGAGTTTAAGTTGAATAAAAATACTGATGTATTTAAACTTTTATTTGATTAATCATGTTGGACTGACTCAATAGTATTTAACTGTGTCAATAGTTTATTCAGTTGGTGCTAAACAAATGTATTGGATGGAAATCCTGCCCTCAATTAAATTGAGTTCATCCAATGAGTTATGTTTTAGTGTACCTATAGCATGAGCAGACCCTAACAAGAGCTCAGTAATGGATCTTCATCCACTGATTCTGAAACTCAGATCTTCTGTTTGCGGCTTTAAAGCGTTTGGAGGCAGTTCACTCTGAAGAAGAACACATTTCTTTATGTTTGACTGAGGCCAGTCTTTGTCCAGCAAACGGCAGAAGATCACAGATATACTTTAATGTGTTTGAGTCCAGCGATTGCTCATTATAAGACCTAAATAGAAAACGCCTGAGGGATGAATGAAAATGACTCAGGAACGGTTCATTCTCTCAGCAAACGCAGGAATCGCTTTCATTTCAATGTCGTGGTTAAAATAACACTTAATAATGCATGTAAACGCCTTTACTGTGGCTGACGCGCTGCATTTCAGAGAGGAGAAATAAAGAGAAAAACATTCACCACTGTGAAATATGAATTTAAAGGAGACCTCTTATGCTCCTTTTTTTTACAAGATGTAAAACAAGAGAGTGTATTTGTAATGTGAGCGTGAAGTTTCAGCTCAAAACACCACACAGATCATGTTCTCCAGCTCTCTGAAACTGACCCTTTCAGGGTTTAATCCTAATCGTGGTGTTTTGGTGACTGTCGCTTTAAAGTTAATGAGATTGTGCTCTTTTTAATTAGAAGGCGGAGCTACAAAAGACTATGCATCAGCATAGTATGTAAAACAGCAGTGTGTGTGTTGTCAGTGCTGGTCAGATGTTCATGTGTGCTTCAGTGTGAGTGTGTGCTTCATGCTTCTGTCAGTCTATGTCGCTCCTGTCGCTGTTCATCTGAAACTCCACATCTATAATCCTCTTAGTCTATGCTGACATTATCTTAGCAGCTCAAACACTCTAATGTCTAATGGACAGACGGCTGCTTCTCACTCAGGGCTGCTGTTTATGCTTATGAGGGAGAGATGGGCACTAGTAGGCGGGGCTTTCCCCCTCTGGTGACACGTACAAAGAGAGAAATGTCAATCAAAGTGTTTCTGCAGACTGTTTCTATCAAGTCTGATTATAACAAATATAATTAATTCATGTTCACCATTAGAGGCTGCACACTGCTGACACACAACTGGGTTTAAACCCCTTATAAAAGTCATTTTTGCATAATAGGTGCACATTAAGACAAGAAATCCTCCATGAATTGGGTTAAAAAAATCATTTTGAACACCTTTACTGTGGCTGATATGCTGCATTTCATAGAGAAAAATAAAGAAATTCACCATAATGTAATATGAATTTAAGGTAAGATATCCTATGGGAATAGAATTGGAAAAAACCTGACATGTTATGTTTAAATTTGCATATATGATTTGCATTTATTCCCAGAAATCTGAATATTTAAGCCAGATTCTGAAGGAGTTTGAGAAAATTCAGATAATACTGTCGAGAGAGATAAAATACATGTACATCCGCATAAATTCTGAACATTGGTTATAATTTTAAATCTCAGTTTTAAGCTTGACCACTCCAGAAATAAAATGTAAAAATTGTAAATACACAGGAAAACAACTATTTTTTCTGATATTTTTATATATAACCAGCTGAATTATATATGAATGAACCACGCAGTCAAAATGTTCAGAATACAGGTATGAATAAACTGTAAATTAACCAGTAATATATTATTGAAAAATAATACAAAATTACGAATAATTCAAATATACAGTCATGATACAGAGCATTTCATAAAAAAAAATAAAGATAACATCATTGGCTATTGTGTTATATGAATTTAAGGCAAAAAATCCAATGGAAATCCACCTTATTCTCTGCGTACGAGCGGGCGTCGCCATTTGAATCATTTTGACTCGCGACTTCCGGTCTCATTCACTTCTATTCTTTTTTAAACGTTAAAAACAGCTCGTTTTGCTGCTTGATGTTGCAAACTGATATTTTCTTATTGTGATATTCTACTTTGTCTGTCTAGTCATGCAAACACTTGTTTGTAGAGTGAGTAGTTTGACCGTTTTCTGCCGTTTATTATTCCCAGTCATTTCTCCCATAGGCAGCTGAATCGGAAGTTCTGAAACACTCGCAAAAACTCACGCACTTCTGCATTGAAGAATAAGGTCAATAGTGTTGAAAAAAATGTTAAATTTGCATATGTGATTCGCATATTTATTTATATTCCTTTGGCTTAGTGCCTGTATTTAATCAAAGGTCGCCATTTATTTAATGGGCGTGGAGCGCTGCGAGCAGAGGGAGGAGTGGGCGTGGCCAGCAGAGCAAGGGAAAAAGAGGGGAGCGAACAACTGTTGTCAATCAACTCACAAAGTCAGACACAAACTGTGAGGAGACGCATGATTTCATAGTTTACCCAGTTAAAATGCAAAGAAACAGAAAGTAATGTAATGTCCTGCTACATTTGTTATTAATAATTTCATATACACATAACCACAATTTATATCATCATAAAGAGAATCATGTTTATATAAACACTATAAATAAGCAGGACTTCTCTCCTCCTCAATCCCAGGTCTGAATGCAGACACAGTGGACAGCAGTGCAGCAGGTCTTGCCCTGTCTTTTCCAACCATTAGCCCCGCCGGTAATCTGAAGGATTTTAAACATGTGCGAACACAGCAGCATGAATATAGGCGATGTGTCTGAATGGTAACTAACTCAACTGATAAAAGTAGGGATGGGCATTTCTGACCCCTTCATTTCGATTAATTCACAGGTTTGACAAACGACTACTCGATTAATCAAGGGTGGAGCTTAAGCAAGAGGCCGGGGTGTGTGTGCGTCATAGCGACAATTAAATAACATTAAATTAAAACAATATATATATATTACTTTGCACCACAATAAAGGATCCGGGTTTAGAGAGATGCATGGGTCCCTGAAGTAGCTTTCGATTTGGGTGTCATACGGTGAAACATCACTCATGCCATAGTCCTCGCCGAAGAGTGTCGAGACACGGCATGCACATGACAGTTGATAGTATCACACACCAGAACCGCACATTCGCATGGTATTTAAAATGAAACTATTCAGATGGCACTCTGTGGTGCGGCAGAAATATGAACAGTGTCATGAGTCGTGGCTGGGCACCGCTGTGTACCCTGATAGAAACCTACGTTTAGAATTCTGAAATGCGCTGCGTGGGCCGTGGCGCGATGCGGCGCTTCTGGTGTGTGACCCCCTTTACTTGATCTGCGCTCAGGTCTCGCCTCTAGACCGCAACTCTGTGCAGCCATAACCAATCAAATATCAAACTACCGCCCAATTACCAGCATAACCAATCAGAGAGAATGAAAGTAATTTAATTTTAGAGCCAATCGATCATCGTTTTCATGCTTGATCATCGCTGATGCTTTCAATTATTCAATTATTATAATAATTGTGCACATCCCTAAATAGGCAAGGCAAGTTTATTTCTATAGCACATTTCATACACAGTGACAAATCAAAGTTCTTTACATAAACAGGAACAAAAGAGACAAGTATAAGAGAAATAAAATAAAATGGTAAAAAATAAATAAATAAAATAAGCATAAAAACAGATAAAATGTGTTATAAAAGAATGAAAAAGAAGAGAAAACATATTAGTTCGATCTGTGGGACGTAGCACAGTGCTCATTCAGTAAAGGCACAGCTAAACAGATGTGTGTTCAGTCTTGATGTGAATGAGCCTACTGTAGGAGCACATCTGATCATTTCTGGAAGCTGATCCAGCAGTAGGGGGCGCTGTTAGTAGCTGAAAGCCGATTCACCCTACTCTGACTAAATTCTTGAAATTTCTAGTTTATTTGATCCTAATGATCTGAGTGATCTGTTAGGTTTGTATTCAGTGAGCATATCTGTAATGTATTGAGCTCCTAGTGATTTATAGAGCAGTAATAATACATTAAACTCTATTCTGAATGTAACTGGGAGCCAGTGTAAAGACCTGAGGACAGGTGTGATGTGCTCTGTATTCCTGCTTCTGGTCAGAATTCTGGCCGCAGCGTTCTGGATGAGCTGCAACTGTCTGACTGTCTTTTTGGGAAGGCCAGTGAGGAGTTTATTACAGTAATCCACCCTGCTGCTGATAAAAGCATCAACAAGTTTCTCTAAGTCTTCACTGGAAACAAAGCATTTGATTCCTGCAATGTTTTTGAGATGATAGTATGCTGATTTACTAACTGTTTTGACATGACTACTGAAACTCAGATCCGACTCCAGAGTCACACCAAGATTCTTGAAAGTCTAAAAGACAAAGTCCGCCGTTCTCCAATTCTTGTACAGCTCTCCCAACAAAAATGCTTGCTGCAAACCAACAGCTGTGCTGTGTCAGGCCTGACAAAATCACAGGGAAAAACATGCAACAAACCCTGTGGATCATGGAAACAAACAAATACGACCCGTGCAGTTCACAGTCTCACCCAGTCATTGGGTCTCACACCTTGGCGGGTCTGCCTAGCCTACAGAAAGCACATGCTCTCGTGAATAATTAAGAAGCTGGCTCTTCTCATAGGATACGAAAACTCCACTATAGGGCTGTGCAATTAATCGAAAATCTGGTTTCGATTTCGGCTTCTAACGATTATGAAAAAGCATTAATCGAGATAAACGATTATTGCATCATATACCGCCCCTTCACAGTTGTACACATTTGCTGCTCTGCAAAGCTCAGTTCCATGTGAAAATGACTAAAAGCATGTGCTGTAATGTAACGTTTGCAGCACGGGATGAATCATTCATTGATGTACATTCGTATCATTCATATTTTGAAAAGCGTGAAAGAGCACATGCTGTTGTGTGTGCGTGCGCTTAGCCTCGGACAGGCTCGGAGACGAGCAGAGCACACACATCTAACGGCATCTTAATGTGAGCGCTTTAATGGTCAAATACATGCACAAATACATGCATAAACAAACGAGATGAGAATCAAAAGACACGTGAAAGACAAACCATATCAGAGCCGCACTATTCTTAAAGCGACAGTGCAATATTCCTGCTGCCGCCTGTTTTTATCATTAATCAAACAACAACAGGAGAAAATCCCTCACTGCTCTTGACTGAAGGACTGCTGGAGCTAAAGTGTTTTTCTTACAGTGAAGATGCTTAAAGCACAGTTTAAACAGAACAGCTTTAATAACTCATTTCTAATCACTGATTTCTTTTATCTTTGCTATGATGTAAAGTACATTATAAAGTTAGGGTAATTAGGCAAGTCATTGTATAAAACTAGTTTCTTCTTATATATATTGCTTAAAGGGGCTAATAATATTGACCTTAAAATAGGTCTCAAAATATTTAAATCTGCTTTTATTCTAGCCGAAATAAAACAAATAAGACTTTCTCCAGAAGAAAAAATATTAGAGGAAATACTGTGAAAAATTCCTCTGTTAAACATCATTTGGGAAATATTTATATATATAAAAAATTCACAGGAGGGCGAATAATTTTGACCAACTGATAATCGTTTTGAATAATCGTGATTACATTTATGACCAAAATAATCGTGATTATGATTTTTCCCCATAATCGAGCAGCCCTACTCCACTATGAATAATGAGAAACCGACGCGTCATCACTCTAGCAGATTCGTGCTACGTCACCAACTTTGATCCCGCCACAAAATTTATCTTAAACCCGGAAGATGAAATTAGCTGAAAAAGCTCCAAATGATCCAGTTTTTCCCACAATTAAAGCTGACTGGTGCTAATGTCGTCTTAACTGATGCTCAACACACACAAATCTGTTACAATTTTTAAAACAGTACTCCAGGGTGTCCTGAACCTTTAATTAAATAACTATTATTAAATCAAATTTATGATAAATGAAGATGACCCAGGAACTTATTTCAATGTAGTGGTTAAAATAAGACATAATAATGCATGTAAACATCTTTACTGAGGCTGATATGAGGCATTTCATAGAGGAGAAATAGAAAATACAAATATTCACCATTGGAAAATAAAAACATTTCAATTCTTTGGGAATTGAGTTGAAACAAAAAAAAGTTACATTTAAATTTGCAAATATGATTTGCATATATTGCCAAAAATCTAAATATTAAAGCCAAGTTCTGGGATTTCGATAATATATAATCAAATTTAAGTTAAACATGTAAAGTTCCACTTCAGACATTCACAAAATACTGCAAACATACAGAAAAACTAAAACAATTCAGCATATATTTAAGGATAACATAAATAAAACCAGCTGAATTGTATATGAACAAACTCTGCAGTAAAAATCTCCAGAATATAGTAATAATATATAATAACCACTATTACGTGGTTAATATAACATTTAAAAATGCATGTACACAGCTTTACTGTAGCTGATAGAGAGCATGACATAGAGGAGAAATCCAGAGAGAAACCTTCGCCATTGTGTAATGTGAATTAACCAAGAAATGGGATGGGAATCGTGTTGAAAAACAAACATACAGAAATGTTGTTTAAATTTGCATATATTTCTAGAAATCTGAATATTTAAACCAGGTTCTGAGGGATTAACTAGAGATCTACTTTTCTGGCGATTCACTCCATAATTCAGATAATACTGCCATAAGAGACAAAAAATAATAAATTAAAATAAAATATTTAAATAAAAAAAAGTGCCAATCTCCCGTTCCACCACATCCCAAAGGTGCTCTGTTGGATTACGTCTGGTGACTGTGGAGGCCATTTCATGGTCATGTACAAGAAACCAGTCCGAGATGATTGGTGCTTTATGACATGGAGCGTTATCCTGCTGGAAGTAGCCATCAGAAGATGGAGACACTGTGATCATAAAGGGATGGACATGGTCAGCAACAATACTCAGGTAAACTGTGGTGGTGACATGATGCTCAACAGCCTGATCTGCTGATGAAAGGCAGGATGGATCCATGCTTTCATGTTGTTGACGCCAAATTCTAACCCGACCATCCGAATGAGACTCATCAGACCAGGCAACGTTTCTCCAATCTTCTATTGTCCAGTTTTGGTGAGCCTGTGTGAATTGTAGCCTCAGTTTCCTGTTCTTGGCTGACAGGAGCGGCACCCGGTGTGGTCTTCTGCTGCTGTAGCCCATCCGCCTCAAGGTTGGACGTGTTGTGTGTTCAGAGATGCATTTGCGCTCACAGAACTGCCGCTCACTGGATATTTCCTCTTTGTCTGACCATTCTCTGCAAACCCTAGAGATGGTTATGAGTGAAAATCTTAACTTAAATCCCCTTTCTTCTCCATTCTGATGCTCGCTTTGAACTGCAGCAGATCGTCTTGACCATGTCTACATGCCTAAATGCAGTGAGTTTCTGCCATGTGATTGGCTGATTAGAAATTTGCGTTAACAAGCAGTTGGACAAGTGTACCTAATAAAGTGGCCAGTGAGTGTATATCCTTTAATTACATAACTACTATTTAAATTTAATTTATGATGAATAAAACTGACTCAGGAACTTATTTCAGTCCAGTGGATAAAATAACACTTACTAATACATTTAAGACCTTTACTGTGGCTGATATGGTGCATTTCATAGAGAAAAATAAAGAAATTTCCCATAATGTAATATGAATTTAAGGCAAGATATCCTACGGGAATAGAATTGGAAAAAACCTGACATGTTATGTTTAAATTTGCATATACGATTTGCATATATTCCCAGAAATCTGAATATTTAAGCCAGATTCTGAAGCACTTTGAGATCTCCTTTTATCACTGCATATATCAGATAATACTGTCAAGAGAGATCAAATACATTTACATTTGCAAAGTAAAACGTGGTTAAAGATTTGGAAGTTTTTGCATCTCTTATGTAACCCTTCAGACATTAAAAACTGCTGAAAATATACATTAAAAAATTCACCATGTGCTCAGAAATAAAATGTTAGATAAAACCAGCTGAATTATATAAGAACAAACCATGCAGTAAAACACAGATATAAATAAAACATAAGATTAGATTAGATTCAACTTCATTGTCATTACACATGTACAAATACAAGGCAATGAAATGCAGATTAGGTCTGACCAGGAGTGGAACAGCAGCAAGTGCAGGATACAGGTATAAGTTATAAAGTGAAACTATTAAAAAAACTATGGTGATATATACAGATGGATGTACTATCAACATTATATACAGGTTGTGTTAATTATGAACAGAGATTGACAATAGATGTATATATGTACAGCTTGCTATTAATAACCAGAAGTATGCAGATACATAACTGTACATGTATATGTGCTGTGGATATGTACTCTAAGATGAATTAGTGCAATGAATATGTGTAATTTTAATTGTGCAAATATTAAATAGTGCAGTGTTTATGGGGAGTGTAAGTTATGAGACTGTGGGGGTGTATGGGGGGGGGGGGGGGGGGGGGGCGCAAGAGTGTGTATGTATATATAACATAATTCATTTATATATATATATATATATATATATATATATATATATATATATAAATGAATTATGTTTAGTGTGGGTTAAATCTACAGATGCAAATAGATCAAATGCAATATATCATTTTTGCACTTAAAAAAATGCTTTAGTACTCATATGAAAAAAAAAAAAAATGATTAGAGTAAACATCAGAGTTCATTTACCATAGGACATGCAGTTAATCTCCTGGGGTAAATACTGTAGGTTTTTTAGACCCCACAATAGTAAATTGCAATGACATGTATTGTGTTGTGGTAATTCTACTACACTTATTATAGTACCTACTAGAGGTGGGCGATATGACCTAAAATTAATATCACTGTATTTTTCATCTTTTGAACGGTGACGGTATAATATCACGGTATTACTTTCAATAGCAAAATAATATACATCTCAAGGAAGAACGGACAAAAGGAAGTCTCACTTCTATCACTCTTTAAAAGTTTTGGTTTGGGTCATTGTAAATGCTCCGTCTCGTTATGAGCTGATCTTCATTTCTCTGTGTTGGTGGAATAAAGCAGGCGAGTCAGCCGCACCAATTTATGAGCAGACAGAGCAGGATTCTCATGATGACCACCGGCGCAATTCCGCTCTGTTATGAGCCGTAGTTTCAGTGTAAACTTAGTAAAGGTGAGTTTCTTTGGTGATGATGTGTACAGTGTTAGACTTTATATTTAGCGGACATTTGCGCTGAACACGCGGTGAATGCAGCGCATCGAGATTCAGGCACCTTCTCCGAAAACACTCGATTGATCTCAGCTGGCGGATCAACATTTACCTCATGTCATGATCACTGTCATCTGCGCCATTATTATTATTATAACTTTAGGTGAGGTTTGCAAACCTGTGCATTTTTCACTCTTCAGCCGTTTGCATTTCCTGCAGTAACAAAAGCTCCCTGTTATCTGACAGCGGGAAGCGTTGAGTGACTGACAGCTAATATGAACCAATACAGCGGCAGGGTAGAGCGATTCAGCAAGTTTTTAGAGAAAATCAAATCAGATTGCACTACAACCATTATATTCAGACACACAAATGCTCCCAAATATATTATGAGGGCGCATAGATTACATTTAAATTTAAATCAACACAACAGATCAATTAATAATAGTTTGTGTTACCATAGCAACTGTAGAATCAACACAACAGATCGATTAATAATAGTTCTTGTGTTACCATAGCAACTGTAGAATCAACACAACAGATCGATTAATAATAGTTCTTGTGTTACCATAGCAACTGTAGAATCAACACAACAGATCAATTAATAATAGTTTGTTACCATAGCAACTGTAGAATCAACACAACAGATCGATTAATAATAGTTCTTGTGTTACCATAGCAACTGTAGAATCAACACAACAGATCGATTAATAATAGTTCTTGTGTTACCATAGCAACTGTAGAATCAACACAACAGATCAATTAATAATAGTTTGTTACCATAGCAACTGTAGAATCAACACAACAGATCGATTAATAATAGTTCTTGTGTTACCATAGCAACTGTAGAATCAACACAACAGATCGATTAATAATAGTTCTTGTGTTACCATAGCAACTGTAGAATCAACACAACAGATCGATTAATAATAGTTCTTGTGTTACCATAGCAACTGTAGAATCAACACAACAGATCGATTAATAATAGTTCTTGTGTTACCATAGCAACTGTAGAATCAACACAACAGATCGATTAATAATAGTTCTTATGTTACCATAGCAACTGTAGAATCAACACAACAGATCGATTAATAATAGTTCTTGTGTTACCATAGCAACTGTAGAATCACCACAACAGATCAATTAATAATAGTTCTACAGTTGCTATGGTAACACAAGAACTATTATTAATCGATCTGTTGTGTTGATTCTACAGTTGCTATGGTAACACAAGAATCAACACAACAGATCGATTAATAATAGTTCTTGTGTTACCATAGCAACTGTAGAATCAACACAACAGATCGATTAATAATAGTTCTTGTGTTACCATAGCAACTGTAGAATCACCACAACAGATCAATTAATAATAGTTCTTGTGTTACCATAGCAACTGTAGAATCACCACAACAGATTAATTCAGGCACTTTATTCTAGTACCTGTATGGTTTAAAAAAAGTACTAGAGTGTTTATTAGCAGTAAGATGTGGTAAACACTACAGCATACTTACAACTAGGGCTGGGCGATATGGCAAAAAAAAAAAATCTAGGTTTTTTCATAAAGTTTGACCGATTCACGATTTCGATTTCGATTTTTTTTATTGTGTAACTAGTCAACTTAAAACATTACAACAACATGACTGAAGTAACATTCTCTTTATAAGTAACTTGAAAAACCATCTGTTAAGGAACATTGTATTTTAATGGCCATGCCATACATAAATTGGTCAACAAGGTGTAAATAAATGTAAAACAAATTCACAAGTTAAATATCGTTGCAGAAGATTTGAATGAAATAAAGTAAATATTGTGCAATTTGAATTAAACATTAAATACTTCTGAATTTATAGTAAGAAAATAACCATTTTAACCAATGTAAACATTACATCAGTCAACTCAAAAAGTTAAGCAAATTTAAAACAGTTAAAAAAAAAAACTTTGTAGACCATCATGCAAACAAAGCATGTTGTTGATAAGTCACATGTAGCTGTTCTTTACAGGTTTCTTGAGAGAAAGTTCTGTCTACAGTCTGACTGTATGGGCTGTATGGGCTAATGTAGTTTTACTACCTTCAATGGTGCAATTGCATATATTGATGAAGTATTGATACTTTGACTACAAAGTAAGCATAATAAAAATTTTCATTTGCTTTGTGTAAATTAAATATAAATTAAAGATTAAGTAGATTAGTTGATTTAACAAGACAATGTGTCAGTAAACAGGGCGCCTGTTAATAAAGTTTCTAATAACTACCTTTTCTAACAAAGGCAATAATTTTCATAATAAATAAAATGATTACTTACGTGCTGGTCATAAGCCATGTTTGTTAAGGTGATGATAAGATCACGTGAGTTATGGTTCGTCGTTTAATCGGCGTCCAATCCCGGCTAACTTCCGAAAAGGTAGAGTAGCCAATAGCGCTAGAGATAACAAGTGAACCAAGTCCCGCCCCAGGACTGACAAAATTCCAAAATGTTTCGCGCGAGCAGAGAGAAGAACCAGCGAGCGAGCGGAGAGAACTGATCGCGCGCGCGCGCTGTAGGCATGACTTCGCTCGCGAGAGCGTACATCGTGCGCACAGATGATGAGGTGCGCGCGCGGGACTTGTTTTCTTCGCGCTGGATCAGTTGAGCGCGCGCGTGAAGATCCCCTGTGCGCTCGCGAGCTGTAGTTTTCTCGCGTGTAGATCTGTAATCTGCTCACGGTTCACTTCTCCTCGCGCACAAACATCACCGCTGCGCTCGATTAATATTGGCATTGATTTGCCGCCATAACATTCTCTGTTACATTCCTTCATAGAGCACCGTACTCTCACAAGTGAGCGGCTAATTAGGCGCGCCATCATGTGGTCGGACAATATTGCCTCTTATATTGTACCTAATAGTTTTATTTAAAAAAAATCGCGATACCTCGATTTAATGAAAAATTAAATCGTCTTAAAACGTAAATTCGAATTAATCGGAAAAATCGAAAGAATCGCCCAGCCCTACTTACAACATGATTTGAGTAAATCTTACAGTCACTCACTCACTTTCCTTTGGCTCAGTGCTTGATTTTTTTAGGGGTCGCCACAGCGGAATGAACCGCCAACTTAAATCTTTAAGTACACTATAGTATTTGCTGACATGGGCAGACTCTGCACCTGCAGGCATGCTCTCAGCAGGTGTCTGTCTTCTACTGAAGCATGAAGTGCACACACACACACACACACACACACACAAACACACACACACAAACACACACACACACACACGCACACACACACGGCAGAGTGAGTTTGGCACTGATGTCTCACAGTGATGAAGCAGCCAGAAGAGCTGAAGAGGACGACTGACCTTTCCTCAGCGCACAACTGGCCAACATGGCGAGGCCAGGACTGTGTGTCATGATGGAGCGGCAGCAGGAGGATGAGTCACTTCTGGGAGGAACACATCACTGCCGGCACACACATGACATGAATGAACACACACGCACGCACACACTAACACAAAGACAAAATAATACAAACACAGACACAGTAATACACACTAACATGCATGCACTAACACACAAACGCATACACACACACACACACACACACACACACTCACACAAACAAACAAACAACCAGACCAAAAACACACACACACACACACACACACACGCGTTAACACACGCACAAGACACACTAACACACACAAACAGTGCACTAACAAATAAAATAACAGACACAGACTCACACACACTAACACGCAGACAAACTAACACACAGAGAAACAGCAACACGCACACACACACACACACACAGACAGTAATACACACACACACAAACACATACGCGCACACACAGACAATACAAATATACACACACAGAGAGAGAGACAGTATACACAAACACACACTAACACCCAGACAAACACACGCACACAGACACACTAACACACACACAGAAACATGCTAACACACACACACAGACAGTAATACACACACTACACACACACACACACACACACACACCAACAACCAGACAAACACACGCAGACACAGCATCAAGCACACACACAGACAAACTAATACACACAGACAGTAATACACACACACACACACACACACGCACACACACAATAATACACATATACACACACACACACACACACACACACACACTAACACCCACACAAACACACGCACAAAGACACACTAACACACACACCAACACACACACACAGACAGTAATACACACACTAACGCATACACAGATACACTTACACACACACCAACAATGAGACAAACACACAGGCACAGCAACACGCACAGACAGTAATACACACACATAAACACACACGCGCACACACACACACACACACGCAGAGACAGTATATACACTGTCTGTCTGTGTGTGTGTGTGTGTGTGTGTGTGTGTGTGTGTGTGTGTGTGTGTGTTACTTCATCAATCAGACTCAACAGTGAGATCTAACCAAACACTTCCACTACATTCATCAGCTCCAGCAGATTATGTTGGCACGTCACTGAAACAAACAGAAATATTCCTCTTCAGTGATGCTGTCGTGTGTGTGTGTGTGTGTGTGTGTGTGTGTGTGTGTGTGTGTGTGTGTGTGTGTGCACGCGCTCAAGCTCTGCTGCCTCTGCGGGACACACTGTGTGTATCAATTAGACGTGGAGGCGCTCCGGCCTTGTAAAGCCTCAGGAAAACGTGTTTGACATTCATAAAGCATCCTCTGCCATATGAATCATTCATAGTCACCTCAATGTCACCTTCACTACAGTCACACACACACACACACACACAACTGAGACACAGACACTTTCCAGCACACTGATAGCTTGTGTGTGTGTGTGTGTAAAAGCAGATCAGGATGAGCAGAAGTGAAGGTGTGTGATGTGATGATGCTAATGCAGAGATACGCCACGTGCTGGCAATTCAGCGTGCACGCACGCACACACACGCACAGAAGATATTTTGAAAAATGTTATTTGGAAACCCTTAACTATTGAATTTCATAGTACAAAAAACAAATACTATGGAAGTCAATGGTCACAGGTTTCCAACATTTTTCAATATATCTTGTTTCGTGTTCAATAGAAGAAACTGTTAAAAACTTAAACAAGTAAAGGGCGAGTAAATGACGACAATCTAAAATTTGGGAGAACTGACCCTTTCAACTCTCACCAGAAGAGTTTAGGACTGTCTATATTCTGATCACAAACACCAAACCTTACACTGTTATTATGATCACACACACCAAACTTTACACTGTTATTCTGATCACAAACACCAAACCTTACACTGTTATTATGATCACACACACACACCAAACTTTACACTGTTATTCTGATCACACACACCAAACTTTACACTGTTATTATGATCACACACACACACCAAACTTTACACTTTTATTCTGTCTATATTTTGATCACACACCAAACTTTACACTTTTATTCTGTCTATATTCTGATCACACACACCAAACTTTACACTTTTATTCTGTCTATATTCTGATCACACACACCAAACATTACACTTTTATTCTGTCTATATTCTGATCACACACACCAAACTTTACACTTTTATTCTGTCAACATTCTGATCACACACACACCAAACTTTACACTTTTATTCTGTCTATATTCTGATCACACACACACCAAACTTTACACTTTTATTCTGTCTATATTCTGATCACACACACCAAACTTTACACTTTTATTAATGTCTATATTATGATCACACACACCAAACTTTACACTTTTATTCTGTCTATATTCTGATCACACACACCAAACTTTACACTTTTATTAATGTCTATATTATGATCACACACACCAAACTTTACACTTTTATTCTGTCTATATTCTGATCACACACACCAAACTTTACACTTTTATTCTGTCTATATTCTGATCACACACACCAAACTTTACACTTTTATTCTGTCTATATTCTGATCACACACACCAAACATTACACTTTTATTCTGTCTATATTCTGATCACACACACCAAACTTTACACTTTTATTCTGTCTATATTCTGATCACGCACACCAAACTTTACACTGTTATTCTGTCTATATTCTGATCACACACACACCAAACTTTACACTTTTATTCTGTCTATATTCTGATCACACACACCAAACTTTACACTTTTATTAATGTCTATATTATGATCACACACACCAAACTTTACACTTTTATTCTGTCTATATTCTGATCACACACACCAAACTTTACACTTTTATTCTGTCTATATTCTGATCACACACACCAAACTTTACACTTTTATTCTGTCTATATTCTGATCACACACACCAAACATTACACTTTTATTCTGTCTATATTCTGATCACACACACCAAACTTTACACTTTTATTCTGTCTATATTCTGATCACGCACACCAAACTTTACACTGTTATTCTGTCTATATTCTGATCACACACACACCAAACTTTACACTTTTATTCTGTCTATATTCTGATCACGCACACCAAACTTTACACTGTTATTCTGTCTATATTCTGATCACACACACACCAAACTTTACACTTTTATTTTGTCTATATTCTGATCACACACACCAAACTTTACACTGTTATTCTGTCTATATTCTGATCACGCACACCAAACTTTACACTTTTATTCTGTCTATATTCTGATCACGCACACCAAACTTTACACTGTTATTCTGTCTATATTCTGATCACACACACACCAAACTTTACACTTTTATTCTGTCTATATTCTGATCACACACACACCAAACTTTACACTTTTATTCTGTCTATATTCTGATCACACACAGACCAAACTTTACACTTTTATTCTGTCTATATTCTGATCACACACACACCAAACTTTACACTTTTATTCTGTCTATATTCTGATCACACACACACCAAACTTTACACTTTTATTCTGTCTATATTCTGATCACACACACCAAACTTTACACTGTTATTCTGTCTATATTCTGATCACACACACACCAAACTTTACACTTTTATTCTGTCTATATTCTGATCACACACACCAAACTTTACACTGTTATTCTGTCTATATTCTGATCACACACACCAAACTTTACACTTTTATTCTGTCTATATTCTGATCACACACACCAAACTTTACACTTTTATTCTGTCTATATTCTGATCACACACACCAAACTTTACACTGTTATTCTGTCTATATTCTGATCACACACACCAAACTTTACACTTTTATTCTGTCTATATTCTGATCATGCACACCAAACTTTACACTTTTATTCTGTCTATATTCTGATCACACACACCAAACTTCACACTTTTATTCTGTCTATATTCTGATCACACACACCAAACTTTACACTTTTATTCTGTCTATATTCTGATCACAGACACACCAAACTTTATTCTGTCTATATTCTGATCACACACACCAAACTTTACACTTTTATTCTGTCTATATTCTGATCACACACACCAAACTTTACACTTTTATTCTGTCTATATTCTGATCACACACACCAAACTTTACACTTTTATTCTGTCTATATTCTGATCACACACACCAAACTTTACACTTTTATTCTGTCTATATTCTGATCACACACACACACACCAAACTTTACACTTTTATTCTGTCTATATTCTGATCACACACACACACACCAAACTTTACACTTTTATTCTGTCTATATTCTGATCACACACAGACACACACACACACACACACACACTCACTCTAAGCCCCCTATATTTTAATTCATGATTTCCCAGTTTACAGACTTGTCGCCCACTGAACTCATGTTAGATGACAGAGTTGCTTCAGTGTGTAAAAAGGCTCAAGTGCAGTTTGTAGAGGCTGATACTGAACACACAGAAAAGTGTCCAGAAATCTCTCTAAGCTCAGCAAACAAAAGCGTTCAGAAGCTGCTCATATTTTTAGCAAGTTTTCCCAACGAGCTGTTAATTGACTGCTATCATAACCTCTGAGGGTGGCTCACGTTAACTCCAAAATCTAATTAAATGTGAGGAAAGCAGCAGCCTGACATCTCCAGAATGGATCTGAGTATGTTCTCATTTGCATGATTATAATAATAGCAATCGCTGACACTAATGCATGCAGGGAATATTTCAAGCCAGTCATTAGAACTTATTTGAAGAACAGAGCGAATGAATTTTAGAGGAGGAGAAGAAACGGAGAACAAGAGACCGATGCCGTCAGGGTATTTAGCAGAGTGTTTCTGACGCCATTAAGACTCTGTTTAATAAATGAAAACAAGGCCAAAGAGTTACTGCATAAAAGACGAGTGAAGCTGATTAAAGCCACACATCCATCTGCCTATCTGTCTGTCTGTTCATTTGTTTGTTTATCTATCTATGAGTCTGTCTGGATGTCCATCTGTCTATCCATCCATCCATCCATTCCTCCATCCATCTACTGATCTATCCATACATCTATATATCTATTAGTATATCCTTATCTCCATCTATCATCCACTTGTCTTTGTCTGTCCATCTGTCTATCCATCAATCTGTCCTTCTATACATCAATCAGCATATCTGTCCATCAATCCATCCATCCGTCCATCTACCCAATATATTTGTCCATCCATCCATCCATGTCTATCCATCAATCTATCCATCTGTCTATCTATACATCAATCAATATATCTGTCCATCCATCCATCCAATATATACATCTTTCGATCCATCTGTCCATCCATACATGTCTACCCATCAATCTGTCCATCTTTACATCAATCGATATATCCATCCATCATATCATCCATTTATCATCCAATTCATCACTATCCATCTATCAATCCATTCATCCACCCATCCAAAATATCACTATCCATCCATCAAATATATTCATCTTTCTATCCATCCATCCATCCATCCATCCATCCAACCAATATATTTGTTCATCCATCCATCAATCTGACCATCTGTCCATCTATCGGTCCAATCCATCATCCATCTATCCATCCATCCAAAATGTCCATCTATCCATCTGTCCATCCAATATAGCTATCTTTTTTATTATTTATCTATCCGTCCATCCATCCAATATTTGTCCATCCATCTATCATCCATCCATCCAAAATTTCCATCTATCATCCAATATAGCCACCTATCTATCTATCTATCTATCTATCTATCTATCTATCTATCTATCTATCTATCCAAATATCTCTCCATCCATTCATCTGCCCAAGAATCTATCATCCATCCATCCATCCATTCAATATTTGTCCATCCATCCATCTGCCCAACAATCTATCATCCATCCATCCAACCATCCATCAATTCATCCATAAATCCATCCATCCATCCATCCATACATCTCTGTCATCGATCTATTTATTTGTTCATCTATCCACCTATCGTCTATCTATCCATTCATCCTTCTATTTGTTCATCCATCTATACGTTTATCCATCCATCTATCGGTATATCCATCTTTCTAACCATCCATCTGTCCTCTAAAAATGCAACCCAACATTGGGTCAAATGGGATCATAAAAGGAATATTCAAAAGGAATATTCAAAAAGCAACTCATGTAACACCTTAATCATATTATTGCCTTATTCAGATTAAGGTAAATAATTCGATTACTGTTGTCCATGTAAACGTATTCATTGACTTCCATAGTATTTTTTGATCCTACAATAAATTTCAGTAGCTGCTTTTTTCTGAACATTCTTCAGAATATCTTCTTTTGCATACAACAGAAGAACCTAATAAAAGGCATTTGAGTGTGAGTTCATTACGAGTGAACTACCCCTTTAATTACTTTAAGAATTAAGAAAAACTAAAACCGTATTTTGTAAAACACTCAACTTTGAAAACTATTTTTCCTTTACGCTGTACACAAATGAAATAAACCCCTAAAAAAAACGCAGAAAATCTTTACCGTCGTCATTAGTACACTCAACACAAACACACAAATGTATTGACATTGAGATCTAAATGTTCGTCAGCATCTCGTCCATCAGCTCTCTCAAAAGTTTAATCTGTTGGTGTCTATGGAATCAATCGCAGTGCCAAACGTTTGATTAACACTCCAAACATGCCGCTCTATTTCTGTCTCAGATTGATTAGAGTCCTTTAGGTGAGACCAACAGACCCTTAAACCCACATCACTCACTCAAACGGCTGAGTTTTCACACACACACACACACACACACACGTATGATTGATTAAATGGCGCTACAGTTAAGACTGGAGGAAGCTTGATAGATGTCTGCTGTATGTGAAAAATCTCAAATGCCCAAAATCTGCTAATGGTCATGAGCGATATTCAACACATCCATCAAAACTCACCGGTGGAGACGCTTTTTCATATCAAAAACTGATTGTGTTCATAACCCGGAGTTTAGAATAAATGAAGAGGTTTACTTCTGCAAGAAGTCAGTGATATTGATGTGAAATCTGCAGTACTACAATAAAACATCACCTTAAAAGTATTACTGTGGTAAAATCAGTGTAACGCACAGATTGTTGTGGATTATTGGTTTTGCTTATAATCCTGAGATTAGAACAAACTAAGAGGTTTATTTCTGCAAGAAGTCAATGATATTGTCGTGAATTCTGCACAACTACACGTACAATAAAACACTATCACACGTAACTAACCAATTTAACTGTGGTAAAATCACTGTAATGCACCGATTCTTATGGTTTATTTGTTTTGTTCATAATCTGGAGTTCAGAATAAATGAAGAAGTTTATTTCTGCAAGATGTCAATGATATTGTTGCAAAAATCTGCAGAACTACAATAAAATATCAGCTTACTTGTACCATAACTAAAAGTCGTAACTGTTTTATAATCAGTGTAATGCACAGATTCTTGTGGATTATTGGTTTTGTCCATGATCCTGTGATTAGAGGATTATAATTATAATAAGATTATAATAAGATAAGAAGGTTTATTTTTGCAAAAAGTTAACGATATTAAATGCAAAATGTGCAGAACTACACATACACTACTAAAAGTCTGGTCGTCGATCACAGTTTGTAAGAGCAACAAATAATAACTTGACTTGTAGTTGAAGTCTACTTCTAGTGTCAGAAGGTGGATTTCTCTGCTGAATCATTTGTTGCTTTTCATCCCAATCATCACAAATACTGCAGAAGACCTACTGGAACCCACATGGAGCCAAGATTCTCACAGAAATCAGTCAAGTTTGGCGAAGGAGAAATCATGGTTAGGGATTACATTCAGTATGGGGGCTCATTCAGTGGATGATCAACATCAACAGCCTGAGCTATCAAGACATTTGTGCTGCCCATTACCTTACAAACCACAGGAGAGGGCAAATTCTCCAGCAGGATAGCGCTCCTTCTCATACTTCAGCCTCCACATCAAAACTCCTGAAAGCAGAAGTGGCCCAGGATTGGCCAGCCCAGTCACCAGACATGAACATTATTGAGCATGGGGTAAGATGGAGGAGGTGTTGAAGATGAACACAAAGAGTCTTGATGAACTCTGGGAGACCTGCAAGAAGGCTTTCTTCACCATTCCAGATGACTTTATTAATCAGTGATTTGAGTCATGTCAGAGATGTATGGATGCAGTCCTCCAAGCTCATGATGGAGTCAGACACAATATTCATTCTGTTTCCACTGCAGCATGAGCACATATTCTATACTGGACATTATTGAAGGTTCAGTGACCAGACCTTTTTGGAACAAGTGAATGACGAGAGTATTTTAGGTTTTGGGTGAACTCTTTAAGTCTTTTGAATATGTCAAGCTGCTGTGATCGACCCATAGTAATATTTCTTAGTAAATATCAGATTACTGAAAGAGCTGCAGTTTATTCTGTATTTTAAAAGGTATATTTTAAATGTTTTAAAAGTAACTTCAAAGTAAAGTAATTAGTAATCCGATTAATTTTTACATTAAGTAACTAGTAATGTAATCTGATTACAATTTTCCAGTAGTAATCAGTCATTTGTAATCTATTACTTTTTTAAAGCAGCACACTGGTAGCACTGCTGGTGAATCATTCAGTTAATAAAACACACTTATAAATCAAGCATTAGGCATGCATGGGTACATATGTATGTGTGTTTCTCTCTCTCTCTCTGTGTGTGTGTGTGTGTGTGTGTGTGTGTGTGTGTGAAAACAGCCTTTATTGGAGCTGGCGTGAGTCAGTGGTGGACACGCGTGAGGAGCGTGTCAGTGGACTCAGCAGGAAAGCACAGAGAGAGCGAGCGATTTATCGATTCCAGCGTTCCCATCTGCACAGCTTTCACATTTAACAACCCAAAGCAAAGTAGAAGAGGCGTTAAAGAGCAGACACATTCATCAGATCAGCAATAAAGCTCTTCTGCATTCACATCAGCTTCAGTTCTGCACTAATGCCTGCAGCTGCACAATACATGCAAACATTATTCTTATTGTGAGAATAGGAAATTTCAATATCACAGAGGATTGATCCATCAGATTTGCTTTGCGTGATGAGCATGTTCGTGTTGCATGCATAGCTATTTTATTCAGATCCAGTCAAACGGGGCCGTGTAATATTTAGCCCCGCCTTCCCTAGTAGGAGCTGTTCTACTATTGGCTAGAGAACCGCAAAAGTGAACCTAGAGCTGAAAACAAACACTAATGGCAACAGCCAATCAGAACATCTGCCCAGGTTTTCACTCATTCATAGCGTTTAAAGCCTTAATGACATGGTTGTTGTTTTTTTGACCTAAAGTTAACTCGATAACGATAATTACTGCATCTGTCGTCAAGTCGTCTGCACAATTTACAGTTTTGTGTCGGACTGCAAAAATTAAGTAGTTCCATACTACTAAAGTCTAGTGACGTTTCTTGTCAACAATGTCTGTGACTGTGACCTTTCTTATTGTATTATTTATTATAATTATTATAGTTTCTTACTCCTTCAAGTGCAACTAACACTGTATGGCTGTAAACTTGTATTACGTGTGGCATTCGGAAGTGCAGGCTGCAAAATGCCAGCGCAGCATTACGCATAGTGCACTTATTATTGAGCAATTACCAAACTGTCAATAGCTAAGAAATTACAGACCCAAACAAGTGTTGGTAAACCAGCGCAACTACCCAGCAGAGTCTCATGTCAACATTTTTGATAGCCATGCCTTATGAGAAAAAATGAAAAGACAGACAAAAGAGAAGACAGACAACACAATCTCAATGAACACTTGATGCTTGCTGTAAACTACAGGCTGCATTATTTAAGGGCATTTGTTAAGACACTGATCGGATCTTTTGCTGTCAAGCTTATGTTTCCTTTTTATTATTAAGATATTTGTTTTGAAATCTGTAATAGCGCAATTGCAACCAGCGTTTATATATTTAAAGGACATCATCACAGAGGTGAAATCAGATGCTCAAGACACAATCTTTAAAATAAAGACATATTAAAAGTGCAACAAATATATGACAGACGTTTACAACAGCAGTGGATCATTAATTAAATCCTTATTATCCACGGAGTGAAGCATCATCCACCCGCAGTTGTTTCAGATATACACTCTATATATTTTTCTTTGAAAATTTCTCTTTTTGCAACGAATTTTGTTTAGTATAATGTGTATATTAATTCTGGTGTATGTTTTGTTGGTCAGTTATCTACAACATAAACAAGAACGAATAACATCTGAGGTGAATCGCTTCAAAACAAGCCCGCTGTCGTATATGCCTAGCGCCAAAACAATCCACGGTTTTCACGGATTCAGTTTAATTCGTTTAATCAAACAGTATGAATGAGCAGGACAGTCTCTACAAGCTATTCGCAGCACTGATAGTATTCTTAGGTTACCTCAGAAGAATGAACTCAGTCAGAAGAGTGAGAGAACTCAGAAACTCATTGTGTGAATTGAGATGCTCCCCACATATCTCGCCGTGATGTGCGATTTATAAAGGTCTATTCATGCCAGTGTGTCAGATAAAATTGGTTAAAACACCCGCGGATATAACAGAGATCTGTGCATAACAGTGTTTTTTTGCATCCTGTAATATGTCAAGAGGGTGACTCCATAAGGTAAGGTAACCCGCACACACTTGATTATGTAATGCATGGACGTGTCTCACAGCGCAAAGCATAACTAAACCTTTAAATGTACACGCTTAATCAGTCATCGATAAGGTCTATTGATTAAAGGGTTATTGACAATAATAGATCATCAAGTAATCATTAGCATCTATAAATAAAATATATTAAAGGATATTTCACCCTAAATTCACCATACTCACTATTAAAAGGAGAGTTCATCAAAAACTGAATTATTGCCGATTGCCATTAATGCCGAGTTCAGACTGCATGATTATAGCCCCGATTTTGACTCGCCCACAAGTTGAGAAATCGCAGATAAATGCCTGAAATCACAGGCAAATCAGTGCTCGTTTCATGTGAGTGATGATCACACAGTATGAACTATCAAAGACGCCATCTGAGAGAGTCGCCGACGAGTCACCGACACACGACAGATATTTGGCATGCTGAATATCTGGAGCTGTCGCCGACTCAAATCATGCTGTGTGAAATGTGTTTAACTCAGCTTTTACTTGTTCCAAACCTGTTTTCTATTTGTTCTGATGTTGAACAATATTTTACAATAACTTGTAGGGTAATGTCTTTAATTATTGAAAACCTGAACAGCAAATGCTGAAAAATGATTTAGATTGTTCTTTTCTTTATTGTTATTTTGTTTATATTGTCAGACAGCTAAAACATTTCACAAAATGTGTTACGTCAGCTGCACAGAGGAATTGGCATGCTGAAAGTCCTTTAAATGATAGATATAAAGATTCGACATTTATCGTGATAATTATCGATATCGACTGATATGAAAAAAATCATCGTGATAATTTTTTTTGTCATATCACCCAGCCCTACCTGAAGTAGATTTAATGTAGTGGAGGGCCGTTATCGGCGCTAATGTGAGACTCTTATCGCGCAATAAAAAAAATAATCGCCGTTAATCTATTCTCAAAGTTGGGCTGGGAGCTGGGTCTATTCTACGCAAGCTATAGTGACTTTCACCTTGATATTTTAGCACGGATGTATACCTGACCGATGAGCCATCTGACTAAAAAAAAAAGTGCCCCTCTGGATCAAATCAGCAGGATGGCTGACTAACTGCAGTTCGGCAGTTTCACTTTAACTCATGAACATTCCATTCATGCCCCCGTGACAAACTGGGGTATTAGACGCAAATAAGGAGTACGGACTGGTGAGAGTGTTATGGAATTTAATAAACACACGCCGAATGGAAAGAAAAAAAACTTTCGCATTTCGTGATGTGTGTGTGTGTGTGTGTGTGTGTGTGTGTGTGTGTGTGTGTGTGTGTGTGTGTGGATCTTGTCAGAAAATATGGCGAAAAGTCTTACATGACGGTTAATAGTTTGTCAGTAATGCCACTAGTATCTGCATTCTCCACGTCTTAATTTCATTTCTGTTCAGTTCAGTTCTGACTTTAGTCGCATTAAGGTAATCAAAAATCGCTGTTTACATGGTAGACTCTTAATCAGAGTCTTGTTTTAATCATATTAAAGTATTGTTGCCCATGTAAACATACTCAATGCTTGACACAACGTCAGGGCTCTGTGAACTTGGCATTGAGAAGCAGCACTTTCTGTATGTATGTACATCAAAAGCAAGTATGAAATGGCTGTTTGGAGCTTATGTAGGCCTAAAGTTCAACATTCATATTTAACGAAATAAACGGTAAACACGCGTACATCTTATTGAACATCATTTATTTGCAGGAGATGAGCTCCTGGTCTAATGTGCCGCCTGGCTTGAGAAACCCGTTCTCAAATACTTCTTATTTGGGTAGCACACATATTCTGAATGCCTTCGACAGAATTCAAATGAGCCATTTTAATCTAGATTAATTTCGAGATTAACGTAGATTAAAAAGATTACTCCATGGCCACCTATAATTGAATGATTTACTTTATATAAATTATAGAATCAATAATGCTAATGTCAGCAAATACAAGACTAATTCAGATGTAAGAGGATTCAGTTCAGTTTAAGTTGGTCTTACAAACACGACTCATTTTAAGCCACTAAACTGCAGAATCAATACAAACAACAACAAATAAACAGAACTGAGCCTCCAAATATTATGTGAAACACACTGCTCTTTACATGCCAGCTCCAAAACGTGACGTTTATAAAATGGTTAAAATTCTTTAGGAACTATTAGTATTATTTTTATAAATTGTATATTTTGAGACACATTTTGAGAAACATTTGCAAAGGTAAATGTTCTCGCTCAAAACATTTAGCCATCTTATGCATCTTTATCTGGCTCAAAAAGCATATAAATACATGAGGAGAGTTAATAGCTGACGAACAAGAATGCATTTAATATATATAGAAATATCAGTTTTTGGTTGAATGTTTTGGTGTTTATATCAGTCTGAGCATGTTTTACAGTATATCCTGCAGATACGGAGCATACAGGAGAGATTCAGCATCCTCTGCTGGTCAGAGAACAGCTATTAACACTCAAATAACCCATCCAACTGTTGTTAAAGTCAAAGCAGACTTACAAACATCTCCTGTGAAATTACACAAAAGCTCTGAAAAACCTTTGCTGTATCCTCTACATGCATGTACATGTATATATGCTAAAAGCTTGATTCTGATTGGTTGATGGTCACTCTAAGGTGTTTGGTTATGATTAGGTCCACACAGAATCTGTGCACACAAAAATCTGCAGATGTTTAGCCCATCATTAAGTCTAGATATTTAATGTGTTGAAATTTATATTTAATTTCAGTAATATAATTAACAAATATGAAAATGTTCATATGATTTATTTACAATCCAGTGTGTGCAGTAATATTTTCTGTCTTTTAGTAGACATGTATTATATGAGAGACTTATACAAGTTAAAAAGGTATTATTTTTAATGTCATATATTAAGTTATTAGTTACGATACTCTCAAAATCATCCAACATAAATCCAAAATGTTTAAAAAAAAAATTCTGCACAGAAATATCTACATATGTTCGTAGATTCTGTCTGGCCCTAGTTATTGTCAAATAAAAGCACAGCTAAAGTAGTTCCGGCAGGTTTAGAGCGCATTACAGCTTTATATCACTCATATCACTGAATGATTAGAGTTATTTCCAAGCTACAACAGTCAAAAATCACATCAGAACACAACAGAAGGAGGAGGAGATGTGGAGGAGACTATTGCTACACAAGGGGGGGGGGGGGGGTGATATTAAACTCTGATGTAAAGCTGAAGGTGTGCTTTACTTACTAATATTTCAATAATGTTTCTTGATCATCAAATGCTCATATTAAACTCATACCAGATCACGTGACACAGAAGACTGGACTGATGATGCTGAAAGTTCGGCTTTACGTCACTGAAATAAATGACAATGGAATATACATTTCACATAAGACCCATTTCAGATTGTAAAAATATATCACAACTTTACAGTATTTTAGATAATAATTGGAGCACAAATGCAAAACCCATATGAAAGAAATACTATAGTAATTTACAGTACACACTACAGTTTTTTAACCATACTATAGTAATCAAACTGATCTGTTGTGGTGATTCTACAGTTACTATGGTAACACAACAGCTATAGTGATTGATCTGTCGTGGTAATTCTATAGTTGCTATGGTAACACAACAGCTATAGTGATTGATCTGTTGTGGTGATTCTATAGTTGCTATGGTAACACAACAGCTATAGTGATTGATCTGTTGTGGGGATTCTACAGTTGCTATGGTACCAAAACAGCTATAGTGACTGATCTGTTGTGGGGATTCTACAGTTGCTATGGTAACAAAACAGCTATAATGATTGATCTGTTGTGGTGATTCTATAGTTGCTATGGTAACACAACAGCTATAGTGATTGATCTGTTGTGGGGATTCTACAGTTGCTATGGTACCAAAACAGCTATAGTGACTGATCTGTTGTGGGGATTCTACAGTTGCTATGGTAACAAAACAGCTATAATGATTGATCTGTTGTGGTGATTCTATAGTTGCTATGGTAACACAACAGCTATAGTGATTGATCTGTTGTGGTGATTCTATAGTTGCTATGGTAACACAACAACTATAGTATTTGATCTGTTGTGGTGATTCTATAGTTGCTATGGTAACACAACAACTATAGTGATTGATCTGTTGTGGTGATTCTATAGTTGCTATGGTAACACAACAGCTATAGTGATTGATCTGTTGTGGTAATTCTATAGTTGCTATGGTAACAACAGCTATAGTGATTGATCTGTTGTGGTGATTCTATAGTTGCTATGGTAACACAACAACTATAGTGATTGATCTGTTGTGGTGATTCTACAGTTGCTATATTGATATAAAGAAATACAACTATAGTACAACGATATTAATATAAAGAAATGAGCCAATACTGTAGTTTTCTACAACTATAGGGTATAAAGTATTATACTACAATAGGGTTAGGCGATGTCGTAAAACACCACGATGGCATCGTCGTTGTAGGCAGCAGTGAATTAATTATTTATGAATAACTAATTAATGCATGAATAGGCAGAGTGATCTGTGTCGTTATAATGGCGTCCACAAACTCGGTTGGTAAAAAAGCTGCACAACCAACAGGAACCAGCCAACAGTATCTGAGGTTTAGCTAAAATTACTAAGTACAAGCAGGAAAGTGAAAGACTGAAGCAGTGTACTGATGCTGTGACACGTTACCTGATAGATTCAAAAGACCGAAGAGTTGTTAGAGACAAGATGAATTAAATATCACCTTTAACAGCTATAGTGAGACGCCATCCAGCGCTACATCCTTGATAAACTGTCTGATATGCACTGCTTTCTGGGGTTTTGTGCTCAAAGCACCCGCTGACTGCTGGAGCTCAGACGTGTGCGAATGCTGCAGCACATGACAGTGTGTGTGTGTATGGTGTCACGTGATGTGCGTTTTCTGCGATACGGTGTGGCCGGAAGGCTTTTCAGAAATGCCAGGATGTCATAACCGAGGGGGCATTTTAATCCCATAGGCGGGCCTAGGAATTGGGACAGCACTACAGCACCTGCACACACGTCATCATATGTCATCGTGAGCTCTTGCTTCATATGAGATCAGACGATGGCGACTGCTGTAGTTATTCCAGTTGTGCTATTTTTTGGCATTTTTCTTCAGGAAATCACTGAAGGCATATATCATGTTATCATAACCATCTAATGTAGCAATAAGATCATTACTGTACTGTGCATTAAACACAGTGGCCATATTCACCAATGTAAACACACACAAACAACATTAACATTACAGCAGACACTGTACACAGCTCAATCCCAGCCACTAGACATTACTCACAGGGTATTCCAGTCTCAGAATAGTGTGGTACTATGGATTATAGATCACGAAATTTAGCCGTTTTTATTTAAGTTTTTTTTTAGCATAACGGTAACAGATTAACGTGGTTATGAATATATTAATACATGTGCTTGTTTGTTGTAAAAATTCGGAATAATGACAAAAAATACAAATTTGTGGATCTCCTTACTTCTGGGTTCAGCAATCCTGCTGTTGTGGCTGGTGTATTCCTCGAAATTTTCTTACCCCTTGGTTTCGAGTGTGGTCTTGAAAAATCTACGTTTGAAGGGCTATTCACCCCTTCCCGTTAGCCATACGCCTTCAAGCTAAAGAGAATTGGGACACCCCTAACCCTTGACGTGAACACGCAAAATGAGGAGTAGGGGTGAGGGGAAGGGCTAAGAGGTAGAATTGGGATTGGGCCTCAGTAATTAATGACAGAAAGAAGTTTCAGTTTTGAGTGAACTAATCCTTTATGAAAAGGGGGCAAATATTCTTTCTGAGGGGGCAATGCCCCAATTTGCCCCCGTAGCACCGGGCCTGATAAACACTATAGGTTTTTTAACAATACCATAGTGAAGTGTATTATACTGTATCTAATCCAGTATCTACAACTCTTCTACTAGTGAATGCTCCAGCACAGTGTTAACTACAGTGAACTGATCAACTGTAATAAATACTGTAGTATGCTTTAGTTTTTACTACAGTAAACTGTGGAGTATTGTAGTATAATATACCCTATGGTTGTAGAAAACTAGTGTTGGCTCATTTGTTTACATTACTATAAGTATTGTGTTACCATAGCAATCATTACCACAACAGATCATTTCAAGTACATTACTGCAGTATGGTTCAAAAACACTACAGTATTTACTATAAATGACTATTATTTAGGCTTATTCAACAGATTAAGAACTCAGCTAACACTGGTGAGCATTTCTCTCCATCTTGTGCATTATTTATTGAAATCACGAAAGGATAGAGCTGAAGAGCTGAAGGACTATAAAGCGTCGCTCAGAGCATGTTCATCAGGGCTTTTGTTGGCAGTGGAGTCTTCGTTTCTCCTGGATTTAACCTTTCGGGAAGCTGATTTACAGACGTGCTGCTTCATGAAGCCAGCATCAAAAGTGCTTCGAAACCTCCAGCCATAAAATATACATGTGTGAAAAACAGCAGAACAGAACCAGAGTAAATGAGCTTTATAATGTCGAATCTCAGACCACACAAGAACAAGACCTGACTCAAACAACCAGCACTACAGCACTACGCTATACTTTAGGATTTACTACAGTTATTCATAGTAGTATATTGCAGTATTTACCACATTTCACTGTTGCAAAATATGCCCACATGAAAAATACTATAGCGATTTACAGTAATTACTAGTTTTTTTAACCGTACTACAGTGAACTGATCAACTGTAATAAATACTGTAGTATACTTTAGGGTTTACTACAGTAAAATGTGGTGTATTGTAGTATAATATACCCTATAGTTGTAGAAAACTACAGTGCTGGCTCATTTGTTTACATTATTAGTTGCTGTGTTACCATAGCAACTGTATAATTTGCCACAACAGATCAATTAAAATAGTTCTGGTGTTACCGTAGCAACTGTAGAATCACCACAACAGATCAACCACTATAGTTGTTACCGTAACATTTAGGTGTGAATGTGTCATGGCCAGAAGCAGCTTTACAGAAAATAGTTCATCCATTCATTGATTTGACTTCAGCTCAGTCCCTTATTTAGCAGGGGTTGCCACAGCAGAATGAACTGCCAGAGAAAATATGATATAACACAGATATAAACATTGGTAAGAAAAATTACAAACAAAAGAAAATGAATGAATGAATGAATGAAATGACAAACAATGCAATCTGGAAACACTGCAAATGATGAATGAAGAGTTCAACATGTCTCAATCAGGAACAAGTTTGGAGCGTTTGTTTGATGCATAAAAATTAACATGCACACCTATAAATCTAATACTACTTTACTAAAAGGAAACAGACCTATAGACTACTGTTTATTGCAGTCAGTGTAATACAATAATTTAATTATTAAATATTCTTGTTAAAAAATAAATTCAGTTTTATCTAATAATTCCAGCCAGCTTTTAGTAACTTTAGCAATGGTCAAAAACACTGAACTTTCAGTTCCGGCAGAGGTCATAAGATTGGACGAGACACTAGATAGCGGCGATTGCTCCGCTCACATCACAGCAGCTTAAAACACTGAAATACAACGACTGCACTTGCAACAAAGAGCATCACTCACAGGAGTCATGCCAATAAACATGCATAATATAGAAGAGCGCACGTGCTTCTTCAGTCCTGTCAGATGTGGCGCATGCACTCTCATTCCCATACAGCAGAGAGTGGCTGTGTGAACTCCACCATGCGCGATTCAGAGAGCAGAAATGTGTAATTACGCAACCATCTAGAGACAGAAATGACATGCTGTTGTGTAAATAAGATATTACATATTCAGCGTGTTTATTAACATTGTGATCTGGCGCTATATAGAAAATCAAATTAACTTGCCTTCAAGGGGGGCGGGGAAAGGCATTTGGAGGGTAGGGCGCTCCCTCAATTAATGGTAGGGGAAACACTAGATCAATTACTAGAGTTGTGTTACCATAGCAACTGTAGAATCCCCACAACAGATCAATTAATGTAGTTGTTGTGTTACCATAACAACTGTAGAATCACCAGAACATATCAATTAATGTAGCTGTTGTTACCGTAGCAACTGTAGAATCACCACAACAGATCAATTACTATAGTTATTGTGTTACCATAGCAACTGTAAAAACAGATCAATTACTATAGTTGTTGTTACCATAGCAACTGTAGAATCACAACAGCTCTATTACAATAGTATTGTGTTACCGTACCAACTATAGAATCACCAGAACAGATCAATTAATACAGATCTTGTGTTACCATAGAAACTATAGAATTACCACAACAGATCAATTACTGTAGTTGTTGTGTTACCGCAGCAACTGTAGAATCACCACAACAGATCAATTACTATAGTTGTAGTGTTACCGTAGCAACTGTAGAATCAGACCAATTACTATAGTTGTTACCATAGCAACAGTAGAATTACCACAACAGCTCAATTACAATAGTATTGTGTTACCGTACCAACTGTAGAATTACCTCAACAGATCAATTACTATAGTTGTTGTTACCATAGCAACTGTAGAATCACCATAACAGATCAATTAATGTAATTGTTGTTACCGTAGCAACTGTAGAATTATCACAACAGATCAATTAATATAGTTCTTGTGTTACCATGGCAACCATAGAATTACCACAACAGATCAATTACTAGTTGTTGTGTTACCATAGCAACTGTAAAATCACCATAACAGATCAATTAATGTAGTTGTTGTTACCGTAGCAACTGTGGAATCCCCACAACAAATCAATTAAAATAGTTCTTGTGTTACTTTACTATATTAGGTACTTTACTATATTAGGACTATATTATACTATATTTCATGAGGGTAGCGTTAACTAGTGAACTGATAACCTGTAGTAAATACTGTTGTGTACTAGACTGTGGTATACTGAATAATATTAAAGTTGGCCAAAGTTGGCCCAAAGTAACCTTTGATTTGGCCCACCATTCCTATCTGAAAAGAGAGGGAGAATGTTGTTGGTTGTGGCGAATGACTTTGACAGAAATCCTCGATTAGAATTTTGAATTTAACGTAATCTTTTGTTTCTTAGTTTTATTGCTGCGCTACAAAAAAGGCAACTGAAATTAAATGATTCAATTTAATGTTGTAAATGAATCAGACTTTGAAAATGTAAAGACTGTCACTTGACATACAGTACATCTGACATCTACGAGCAGATCAAGGTAAAGGCAGGTGCAGCTTTGACTAGTGTATTCAGCATTGAACTCTATTGTGTTATAAATTGAACTGATTATGTTTTTACTGTAATAAGTTTGGCGTCATGGTGGCACAGTGGGTAGCACAATCACCTTAAAAGCAGAAAGGTCACTGGTTTGAGTCCCGGCTGGGTCAGTTGGCGTTTCTATGTGGAGTTTGCATGTTCTCCTCGTGTTGGCGTGGGTTTCCTCTGGGTGCTCCGGTTTCCACCACACTCCAAACACATGCGCTATAGGGGAATTGATGAACTAAATCAGCCGTAGTGAATGAGTGTGAATCCAAGAGTGTATGGGTGTTTCCCAGTGTTGGGTTGCAGCTGGAAGGGCATCCACTGTGTAAAACATTTGCTGGATAAGTTGGTGGTTCATTCCAATGTGGCGACCTCTGATTAATAAAGGGACTAAGCCAAAAAGAATGTGAATATGTTCATAGTTTTTTTTTTTAAATAGTACTTGGCAAATCTAATGTAATACGGGTTGGTATGTGTGTATATGTGTATATATATATATATATATATATATATATATATATATATATATATATATATATATATATATATATATATATATATATATATATACACATATATACATATACATACACACACACACACACACACACACACACACACACACACACACACACACACACACACAACGCAACGTTGTTGTTTTTTTTTTTCCAGCATTATTTATTATAGGCCTGTCTTCCTTTGTGAACACACATAAATAACTTCCTCTTATTTATTTGGAAACTATTTTCACCCTGAAAACTGCAGCAAATTACCAAACAGAACAGCCACATTCACGAGTCTCTGAAAGTTCTCAATTTAAGCCACATTAAGAACAATATAGCTGAATAATTAAATCCTCATACATATTTCCCCAAAATAACCTGCTGACAGGTGCACACAAACAGGATTACACGGATTTTCTCTGTGTTTTAACTGAATGCTTACCTTGTGAGCAGAAGTGTTGATCGAGGCCTTCTGAGACGCTGAAGTGATTCAAACGAGCCGGCGTGTCGTTTTGTTGAATCGATTCGCTTAGCGTAAAGCTTCATTCAAATGAATCAGATTCGAGAGAACTCGGGGAGGCTTTATTGAGTCACTGACTCCTCTGAATCACTAGAGGTCAGTGTTTGCATGTCTAATATAATATAATAATCTACTAAACACAAAGAGAGAAGCTTCATTTGACTGATGATGTACTGAATAAACACGATTTATTAATATCTAAAGTTGTCTGAACTTTAAGACAATGAGTTTGCAAAAATCAACAATAACAAATATGTTTTTCTTCAGTTTAGGTTGTTTCTGAATCTGTTTTATAGATTTTACTCATATTTTTAACAGTAAGAATTATTTACCTTCTCTTCTTTTTCATTTACTTTATTTTACGTTATTTATTTTTGGTCTTTTTACTGCAAATAGCTAAGCATTCTTAATATAATAAATTATAGAAGCACTGCTGAATGTCCTTAAAAATACATTAAAATAAAGTGTTTAAAAAAATTAAATTAATTTATTGATATTTTTCCTTGAATAACTTAAAAATTCACAGAATTAGTATTTTAAAATACATGAATTCATCTCATTTTATAACAATTTGATGACCTGAAAACAATTTGAGCACTGTAAAAGGGTGAAAGAGAACATTACATTTGCAAAAGGTAAAATATATATATCATATTAAATGGCAGTAATTAAAGTGTCTACTTTCATGCTTTAAAAAACAAAATGCCAAAATATGGGCGAATAATGCATAATTTGATATACATATTTTAACTATATATATATATATATATATATATATATATATATATATATATATATATATATATATATATTGACAAGCAAATAAATTCAGCCTTTTCAGTCTTCTAAAGAGTTGGAAACCATCATCAATGTTTTTATTATGTGCAGATTGGACTACTGCAACTCTTTGTATTCAGGAGTTTCGCAGGTTTCAATTGTACGCCTGCAGGTGGTTCAAAATGCAGCTGCAAGGCTTTTAACTGGGACAAAATTTGGTACAATTCTGGTAACTCACCAGTTTTATCATCCCTTTACTGGCTCCCAGTCCAATTTAGGACTCAAGTTATTGTTATTTGTTTTTAAAGGTTTGAATGGTCTGGCACCTACTTATATTGGTGAGCTTCTTCACTAGCATACTTCATTGAGGCCAATCAGGTCGGAAAATCAGTTTCAGCTAGTTGTTCCCAAATCACGGTTAAATTCAAGAGGTGATGGGGCTTTTTCTGCTACAGCCCCCCGTCTGTGGAATGGTCTGCCTTTACATATCAGGTCATGTTCTTCTCTTGGTGCTTTTAAGTTTCATTTTAAAAAATCGCTTTCTGTCTCTTGCTCTTTAATTGCAACTATTTCATATTAGTCTGTTTTACTTATTTTGTACATACAATATATATATATATTATATATATATATACAAAATGTGTAGATACAAGCATAGATTTTGTATGTTGGTCGTTTTGTAAAGCACTTTGATCAACATCTGTTGTTTTTAAATGTGCTCTATAAATAAAGCAAACAACAAACATATATATATATATATATATATATATATATATATATATATATATATATATATATATATATATATATATATATATAAAATCAAATAATAAAAATACTAATTTCAACAATAAATAAATAAATAATAAATAATAAATAAACGAAATATTGTAAATAATATCTCAAATATTAAAAATAACAATATGTCATCACATAATTCTTGATCTAAATATGACTGATGAGTTTTGAATGACTGCATTTTCCCCTCAATTACATGAAGCTGTTTTCTGTAAGTCATGCACGAGGAAAAGACTATCACATGTTTACATTGTAAATATATTATTTCTGCACAGGGAAAAAAGTGAAATGAAACAGTAGCGTGTCGCAGAATAACCCCTAACACCTGGGCATGTGATTTAATTTAGTCTCCAGGAAGCCGAGAGCCTTCTTCTCCTCCACAGGTCATAATATAGTGTGGATGAAGCGTCTCGGATTTCCCTGCTCTATTACATTATCTGCAGGAGTCTGGAAGGAGACACAAACACGGCTTCTGCTTGACCTGCTCCAACACTGAGATCAAGCTCAGCTGGAGATCCACATCATTCCAGAGCAGATGAACACACACACACACACACACTCCAGGCTCCAGCGGCTCTACTCCTGAACACACACATCGAGAAGATCATAGACATTGTTTGAAAAATACTATAGTAAAGTGTACACATTTACAGCTCTTTGTTAATGAATGCTCCAGCATACTGTAGAATAAACTATAGTGAACCAATCGACTGTAGTATACTGTAGTATACTTTACTTTTTACTACAGTAAACTGTGGTGTATTGTAGTATAATATACCCTATAGTTGCAGAAAATTACAGTAATGAGTCATTTGTTTATAATACTGTAGTTGTTGTGTTACCATAGCAACTGTAGAATCACCACAACAGATCAGTTAATATAGTTCTTGTGTTACCATAGCAACTATAGAATCATCACAACAGATCAAATAATATAGTTCTTGTGTTACCATAGCAACTACAAAATCACCACAGCAGATCAAATAATATAGTTCTTGTGTTACCATAGCAACCATAGTATCATCACAACAGATAAAATAATATAGTTCTTGTGTTACCATAGCAACTGTAGAATCAACACAACAGATAAAATAATATAATTCTTGTGTTACCATAGCAACTAAAGAATCACAGCAACAGATCAATTATTATAGTTATTGTGTTACTATAGCAACTATAGAATAACCACAGCAGATCAACTATTATAGTTCTTGTGTTACCATAACAACTATAGAATCACCACAGCAGATCAATTATAGTTCTTGTGTTACCATAGCAACTACAGAATCACCACAGCAGATCAATCACCATACACCTGTATAGTCATCATTATATACCTGTAGTTCTCGTGTTACCATAGCAGCCATAGAATTACCTGTGTACACGGCGTTCGTCCCCCCCCCCCCTTTTTCTACATTGTAAATAGCTCACATTGATAAATACATATTTTTTACAGTGTAAATAGATTACCTAAACGTTAAAAGCAATCCCTTCGATAACTTTTTCAGTACAAACGTACTTTAATTACAGCACTAATTACTCCTCATCGCACCCAACACTGGTGCTGATGTAGAAAAGCTGGTGATCTGGTGTCAGACACAGTTACTAAAGCACTCTTCTAAAGGCCAGGACCTGGGATGGAGCAATATCCTCTGGCTCTGCTTCTTGGCTCCGGCTCTTCTCATTTATTTTAATACAGATCTGGCAACCCTCCACTGGGAAGGTAATCCAGAGGAGCCTGACTCCTGAAGCCCACGATGAATCAGTCCATTACAGTTCAATAAAAGTGCACAATCGCTGCTTTCTGCTCCACTTGGCCAGGACAGCAGCGGAGGGCCGGCGGCGGGGGGTCCGCGACCACCCCGGCCATAAAAACACAGCCATTCTGTTAGCTGGAGACAATGTGGAGAAATAATGAAGCGCTTTACTTCCAATTACAGCACAAGAGCTTCATTATTAACCGCAGGTATGAGTCCACATCCGTCCTTTAAAAGAGGGAAAACCGTAAATATCTCGAGTCATTCGGTCACATCATGAAAAAGAGATGAATTGAACAGGGTTGCCAGATTGGGTAGTCTGGTTGGAGTGATATAGTTCATAGTATAGTGACATGTATTATACTGTATATATTGTAATCTTTGCAGTACTTCAGCATGCTGTAGTATAAACTACAGTGAACTGATCAACTGTAATAAATACTGTAGCTTACTTGTTTTTACCACAGTAAACTGTGGTGTTTTCTAGTATGTTATTAACGTATAGACCGTTTTCTTGGCTGCTGCATGGAGAGCGCCATAGCGACCAGCATCTTCCGGTAAAATGTTTAGAACTCCGTTTACAGCTTTTACAACCGGTAATTTGCGCTCCGAAAATGAGTTTCAATAGTGTTTTGAGTGGATTACGGAGTGTTTTTGTGACACACAACTTTGAAAGGTGTGTGTTAAAGCTGTTTTAATCTGTCAGATGTGCTTCAAGTGCGCGAGAAAAACGTTCTCCTAGTTCACGTGTCTACCGTCAGAAATACAGTGTGTGTGTGTTTCCCCGGCCTGTCAGCTGTTAGCTCAGCGGCTCTTCAATACACACACACACACACACACATACACACACACGCACAGACGCAATACTTCACTGCAAACCAGATTACTGACATGAAACTTAACAGGTATGCAAGTTATGCAATTAACAAAAATGACCAATAAAAGTCCGTTACAGATACTCTGCTGGCTGATTTGCTGTTCATTCACCACGGTTTGTATGTTTCTGTCATTTCAAAATGTCACTGTATTTTCACTTTGTCACAGTTATTAAATCAGTGTGCTAGTGGGACAGTACAGGTGACTTTAGTGATGACGAGGCTTCATTTAAACAGCAGAAGATGCCGTCTGACAGCGAGGGGAAAATGCCTCACAGCAGTTGTTTTCCATCCTATTAGATCACAGTTATTAAATGATCAGTCCAGGAGGTGGCGCTGATCGACAACAGTATCAGTTTAAAGATTATAAAAGCAGGTAAAATAGACTAAAACTATCATTTCAAAGCTGTCCAAATGTGACTGTTTACATGCATCTGCTGCCGACAGGAAGTTCTTAGCATTCTCCTGGCGCATACATGCAAAGCATGATGGGTAATTTTGCATTCCAAGAAAAAGGTCTATAGTTGTAGAACACTAGAGTTGGGTCATTTTTTTATATTACTATAGTTCTTGTGTTACCCTAGCAACTGCAGAAACACAACAGATCAATATAGTTCTTGTGTTACCATAGCAACCATAGAATTACCACAACAGATTAACTGAAGTATTTTAGTATAGTTCAACAGCTCTGTGTTTACTATAGTATTTTGATTTCATGTAGAGGATCTTTATGTCATGTTAAAAATGCAATCATTGCTCTAAATGCATTCCAAGACAGTGACTGTTCACCTGATCTTCCTCAGATTTCTCCATTATTTATTTCCAGATGAGACACGCCTGTTTACTGTCTGCATTGAGTTCAGTTCATTTGATGTTATTATTTCCTCCTCCTTCTTTCTCTTCTTCCTCTTCCTTTTCTTTCTTTGACCTCTTATTACTTTCTCCTCCTCTTCTTCTTGATCTTATTTTCTTCCTCTTCTTCCTTTGTCTTTCTTCTTTTTCTGTCCTCTTCCTGTTCATCTTCTTCCTCTGCTTTTTCTTTTTCCTCTTCTATTTTTTCCTCTTTTTCGTCTACTTTCTTCTTCCTCTTCTTTTTTCTTTCTCTTCTTATTTCTTTATCTTCCTCTACTTTCTTTCTCTTCATTTCTTCTACCTGTTTTTCTTCCTAATTCTGACTCTTTCTTATTTCTATTAATTCTTCCTCTACATATTCTTTCTTCTTCTTCAACATCTTCTTTCTTCCTCTTCCTTCTACCTTGTCTTCTCCTTTGTTTTTGTTCATCCTCTTTCTTCTACCTCCTCTTTGTTTGCTTCTTCTTTCCTCTACCTGCTTTATTTCTTCTACCTATTCCTCTTCTATTCCTGTTCTTTCTTTATCATCTTCTTCTTTCTTTCTACTCTTCTTCTTCCTCATCTTCCTCTCCTTCTTTCTCTTCCTCTTCATTCTCTTTAATCTTCTTCTTCTTTATGATCTTCTTTCTTCTTCCTCTTTTCCTCCTCCTCCTCCTCTTCCTCTTGTGTGTATGTGATGTAATAATGGAGTGATTGTCTGCAGAACTGAACTGTGAGCTGAAAGTGTGTTTCTGGCCTGAGCCGCTGCAGTTCTCAGTATTCATCATCCGTCTGTCCAGATCCAGTATCACTGTATTTATGATCCTGCCCTCAAACGGCTTCTAAAAGACTGCTTTTTCAGGCAGACGCAAATTAATTATTGTCGTTTATACGCACCGAGATAGCAGAGCACATTAATAAACAGCCATATTCAGCATAGATATTTTACACAACCGTTTTAATGCATGAAAAATGACACTTGGAGACAAACAGACAGATTTATATCAAGCCCACTTTATTTCTCCAGCGCTTTATGTGTAACAGACTGATTCGAAACAGCTTTACAGTCATAAACTGAACAATAACACAATCAAACTATAATATTTAACTTTATTAATGTAGCTCCCGTAAAATATGAGATTATGTCAGCTCTAAAAGACAACATCTGAAACAAGTTCAATTAAGACAGGATCTATTAAACAATTACTTTCTTTTTTTAATTAACAATTAAAACAGAAACTGTTCTCAGAACTCTTCTACAAGTTATGAACAAACAACACTATATTCTGTTAGCTGGGAAGCAGGCCTAAAAAGTCATTCATTTCAGCATGTTTTGTTCTGTTCTGATTGTAGAATGTGTCAATTATAATAGAAACTGGATGCAATTTAGAAGCAGTTTAACAGAAGACATTAATAAACATGGATAGTCCAACTGCTCACTAATGCAAATTTCTACTCAGCCAATCACATGGCAGCAGCTCAATGCATTTAGGCATGTAGACATGGTCAAGACGATCTGCTGCAGGTCAAACTGAGCATCAGAATGGAGAAGAAAGGGGATTTAAGTGACTCTGATTGTGGCATGGTTGCTGGTGCCAGACGGGCTGGTCTGAGTATTTCAGAAACTGCTGATCTACTGGGATTTTCACGCACAACCATCTCTAGGGTTTAAAGAGAATGGTCCGACAAAGTGGAAATATCCAGTGAGCGGCAGTTCTGTGGGCGCAAATGCCTTGTTGATGCCAGAGGTCAGAGGAGAATGGCCAGACTGGTTCCAGCTGATAGAAAGGCAACAGTAACTCAAATAAGCACTCGTTACAACCGAGGTCTGCAGAAGAGCATCTCTGAACACACAACACGTCCAACCTTGAGGCGGATGGGCTACAGCAGCAGAAGACCACACCGGGTGCCGCTCCTGTCAGCTAAGAACAGGAAACTGAGGCTACAATTCACACAGGCTCACCAAAACTGGACAATAGAAGATTGGAGAAACGTTGCCTGGTCTGATGAGTCTCCATTTCTGCTGCCACATTCGGATGCTCGGCTCAGAATTTGGCCTCAACAACATGAAAGCATGGATCCATCCTGCCTTGTATCAACGGTTCAGGCTGGTGGTGGTGGTGTAATGGTGTGGGGGATGTTTTCTTGTCACACTTTGGGTCCATTAGTACCATTTGAGCATGGTGTCAACGCCACAGCCTACCTGAGTATTGTTGCTGACCATGTCCATCCCTTTATGAGCACAGTGTCTCCATCTTCTGATGGCTACTTCCAGCAGGATAACACACCATGTCATAAAGCACCAATCATCTCAGACTGGTTTCTTGAACATGACAATGAATTCACTGTACCCAAATGGCCTCCACAGTCACCAGACCTCAATCCAATAGAGCACCTTTGGGATGTGGTGGAATGGGAGCAAATCTGCAGCAACTGTGTGATGCTATCATGTCAATATGGAGCAAAATCTCTGAGGAATATTTCCAGTAGCTTGTTGAATCTCTGCCACGATGGATTAAAGCAGTTCTGAAGACAAAAGGGGGTCCAACACGGTACTAGGAAGGTGTACCTAATAAAGTGGCCAGTGAGTGTATATTAAATGGCATTAGAGGACATGCACACAGCAAAAATAATAAATAAATGCTTTTCTTACTTTAAATTAAAAGTTTAATTTTTAAACACTGAATTAGTTTTGTCTTGTTTCTAATCCAAATATCAAAAAATTCCTAAATCAAGAAGCATTTTCTAGACAAGCAAAATAATTGTCTTGTTTTCAGAAATAATGAGTCAAAATTACGTGTTTTCCCACATTTTTTGTGAATTAGGTGAGCAAAGGTAAAAAAATAATCTTGTTTAAGTTGAAGTTGTTTGTTAATTAGCTGTTTACAATCAATATGAACATGAATAAATACATATGATGATAAACTCATCAGTAGGTGCACAAGCCCTTGTGTTAACGAGTGATTCGCTGAATAATTAATTCAAATGATTCATTCAAAAAAGTTGATTCATTTAGAAATGAAACATCTTTATGAATGAATCACTGACTCAAATGATTCATTCACAAACCAATTCATGCTGATCTGAGATGCACAGATGCTCTATTGATCTATTTTTATTGTGTATAATGTCTAACTCACTCAGTTTATACATCTTGTTGGTTGAACTTTTATAAAATCAGTATCCAATTTAAGCTAACATTCATAGGAAACGTCTCTCTTTATGTGCGATATTGCTGAAATATATCATGTCTTATACATATTAAAAGACAAACCCATACAGGGATATTTCCTGCGTTCATATTTTGATTTATAGGCTCTTCCTAATGGATGTGTCCGGCAGTTTTCCAGATGATTTTAAATTGTTTTGCAGCAGCAAGCGAATCACTGCGTCTGAATCATGAACTGGATTCTGAACAAACAGATGGACACAGAAGGAGCCAAGATGGCCGCTGATTTATCGTAGATTACGGGCAGTTTGTGGAGGGTCAGATGGACGTCTGTGACTCCTGGGTTTGTGTATTTGGAAGTGAAATCAGCGTGAGCTCAGCTGAGAACATTAATGAGATCATCCTTAATGCAAACAGATCACTAATCGCTTTCTAGTCAAAGCAAATGATCTTTATTTCAGGGCTTGTTCTGAGACTGTCATGCGAAGACTGCATTTATCTTTCAGATTGCACATCGTCATGCCAAACGCTCAAGCTTTGGCTGGTTATGATTTTGTACATCAAGATTCTGTTGCAGGATGAAGCAATAATCAAAGAGTCCTGACATGAAAAAATACTACAGTAAGTAAATGTAAATATTACAGTGTTTCTGAAGTTTTATATAGTATAATATATACAGTATAATACACTTTGCTATAGTGTGGTTCAATACTACTACAGCAATATTATAGTGTTTTGAACCATACTATAGCAGTGTATTATACTGTAAATACTATAGTATTTTGAACAAATGGAACTTAATGGATGCTCCAGCACTGATCAAGTTAATAAATACTGTAGTATAGTTTAGTTTTTAATGGTTATGTATTGTAGTATAATATACCCTATAGGTCATTTGTTTATATTACTATAGTTGTTGTGTTACCGTAGCAACTATGGAATTACCACAACAGATCAATTACTACAGATGTGTTACCATAGCAACTATTAATGTTGTTGTGATAATTCCATAGTTGCTATGGTAACACAACAGATCAAATACTATAGTTGTGTTACCATAGAAACTGCAGATCAGCACAACAGATCAATTACTATAGTTGTGTTACCATAGCAACTGTAGAATCACCACAACAGATCAATTACTATAGTTGTGTTACCATAGCAACTGTAGAATCACCACAACAGATCAATTACTATAGTTGTGTTACCATAGCAACTACAGAATCAGCACAACAGATCAATTACTATAGTTGTGTTACCATAGCAACTGTAGAATCACCACAACAGATCAATTACTTTAGTTGTGTTACCATAGAAACTGCAGAACAGCACAACAGATCAATTACTATAGTTGTTGCTACCATAGCAACTGTAGAATCACCACAACAGATCAATTACTATAGTTGTGTTACCATAGCAACTGCAGAATCAGCATAACAGACCAATTACTATAGTTGTTGTTACCATAGCAACTGTAGAATCACCTCAACAGATCAATTACTATAGTTGTGTTACCATAGCAACTATGGAATTACCACAACAGATCAATTACTATAGTTGTGTTACCATAGCAACTGTAGAATCACCACAACAGATCAATCACTATAGTTGTGTGTTTCCATAGCAACAGAATCACCACAGCAGATTAATTCAAGTACTTCACTATACTAAGGTACAAAAACATTACAATAAGTACTATAAATTACTATAGTTTGGAGAGTTGACGGTGATGTTATATAAAACTGATGTTCTGTCAGTATTCACAGAAATGATTAGCCAATTTAGCCTTCACATTTTTAATAGCCCTTTTTAAAATAATGCTAAATTATTACAATTTATATCTGAGTCAATTTCTGCCAGAGTAAAACAAATCAAAGGTAATTAGAACTTTTTCTCACAATCACAGTTTACATATCACAATTTTAATAATAATTTTGCCCCAAAATCGAAATAAACTATTCCACTAATTCATACTTTAATTGTATTCAGATTTATTTTATACGGTACATTATACATATTTTATTTTATAAGGTACATTTATTTTTCTCATTTAAGACTAAAACATAAACAATTATATTAATTAATTTAACAACTCTACTGACGAACCATAATAATTTTATATCTGCATTTTTTTGTGAGCATTTTTAAATGCAGCTCTTCTGTAGTCAAGGTTACCGACTGTTTATTTGCATAAACCCAGACACATGACTTTGAGCTGCTAGTGTTTTCCATCTGTAAGTATATAAACAATAAAGTTTATTCCACCTGAAAGTCTGTCACATCCTCTTCAATCCGCCTTGACGTCAGTCATTTCTCTGCCTGCTAAATATTCAAGACTGTAAGCCAGGAAACATTTACAGTAATGTCAATTTCCACAAGTCAATAAGACAGGGATTTCTGACCCCAAACAAAACAAATCAAGCTCATTTCTTTGCTCCACCGGATGGATTTTGTGAGCAAAGATTATTCATTGTTATATTTATTTAATTCTGAAATTGATTGAAAGAATTGGCATTAAACACACACACAAATGCTTTTCTTCCTTGGAGTTTTTACTTGTTTCTAGTCCCAATATCCAAAATTAAGAAGCGTTTTCTAGATAAGCAAAAATACTTACAAATGAAGTGAGTTTTTTATTAACACAAGCCAAATATCTGCCAATGGTGTAAGCAGAAGAATCTTATGTCAAAACTAGTAAAAGTAAGTAAAGGTTTTGCAGTGCACGCATGGATATTTTAGAATATTGTAATTCTCCACAGCTCATCCATGATGGAGTGTTTGTGACTCCTTCACGTGTTTTCGCAGTGCTGTAAGCGTTCACTATTAATACGAGAGATGTTTTTTATGCAAACCTGATGGAAGCAATTACTATGTGACAACAAAAAGAAAAAAAAATGACCTTGTTTGGTCGGGCTGTTGTCATGGGGGTAAATACACTTCTTTTTTTATTCAAACAAGCTGCAGCGTCTGTCATCTCTCCAGAACATGTGTATGAATGCTGTCAGTCCTACATATGAAGATGAAGAGCAGAACAAACACACACTCCAGAAACTCTCTGTCTCTCTCTGGAGGATAAAACACATGTAGAAGAGCCCGACGCAAATAAACACTCATTTCAGCAGCATATAAAGCTTAAGGCATTGAGAAATTAAAAATAATGATTGTAAAGCGCTTTGGATGTATGGCCTTGCACAATAAATTCAATTCAATTCATCTTCATTTCTATAACACTTTTATAATGTAGATTGTGTCAAAGCAGCTGAACACTGAAGTTCTAGTAGACTGAAACTGTGTCAGTCCAGTTTTCAGAGTTGAAGTTAGTAATTTTCACGGCTGAAAGTCCAAACACTGAAGAGCAAATCCATAGATGTGCAGCTTTACAAGTCCCAAATCAAGCAAGCCAGTGGTTTGGGACTCCACTGGCGACAGTGGAGGAACAAACTTCACCAATTGACCAAAGTGAAAGAAAAAAAAAAACAGGGGTTATTTATCAGGGGTCGCCACAGTGGAATGAACTGCCAACTATTCCAGCATACGTTTCACACAGCGGATGCCTTTCCAGCTGCAACCCAGTACTGGGAAACACCCATACACACCCAATCACACACAAACACTACGGACAATTTAGTTTATTCATTACCCACGTCAATATAACATAATTATTGTGAGACTGTAAACAAAAATTAATATTTATATGTTACTGTGAGGGTTGGGGTAAGGGTAAGTGTTAATAAAATACAATTTAAAGGTGCAGTATGTAGGTTTGACACGCAGTGGTTGAACTAGGTATTGCAAACCTGGTTCAAAACACATGCAAGCGCAGGTTGCCAGATTGACGACACCAACAGCAGCGTGTCTGACTATCGAGCCTAAAGGCTGATTTAAGTCATGTTTTAAAGCAACTGCACGCGATAGAAGGAATATTTGTTTTTGACCTAACCAACGCTTGAAATTGATATTTTAGAAACGGCTTTTATTTCTCACAGCTGAACAACAATGAACCCCTCCGGGACACCTCATGTGCTTTATTCAGTGCTAAATGCTTATAATATGAGTTTAAATGCCAATTACGTGACATTTATTGCCATATACTGAAAGCACCAGCAGATAGTTAATGTTTAATGTATTAATTAGATTATAAACCTTCCCATTTCACTGGAGTGCAGTGAGTGCACTATTCTGTGCTTCTGAATAGCTGTATTTACATCTCTGTCCTGTTTCGTCTGGTGTAAATAGCCAAATTACTCATCACTGTGTATCTCATCACAAAGCATGTTGTTCGGACACAGGGTTTCAATATAACCTGCACACCTAATGTTTACGTTCATAATATTTATGTTATTTGCTAATTAAGAACTTCATGTGGAACTCTGAATCTGAGTCTCATTTCGGAGACTGCTACTGTCCACCGGAGGTTGCATTTCGGCCACGGACACATGTTTTGAGAGCATTCCTGACTGAATGAAATACGCTGTTTTCCACCAAGGCAATCCAGGCTACTGAAATATAATTGGCTTAACTGGCATTGGGCGGGTTAAAATGACCAGAACAAAGACAGCCGTTCCGGCACTTAACGCACATTTTCACAGCAGAATATCTGACTTTAGCATTGTTTTTCAGATAAACAAGAATGTTTACTGAGCACACTGTAAAACGTTTCACATTGGTTAATCTTACTGTTCACCAGCTGCCTTGAAAATGTGAGTCGGCTCAACTTAGAGAGATTCTTTGTTTCAACTTAAGATGATGAGTTTTAGTTAAATATGTTGTGAAACTCACCATCTTAAGTTGAAACAAAGAATCTCTCTAAGTTGAGCCGACTCACATTTTCAAGGCAGCTGGTGAACTTGAGTTTGTAAGTTTAACCAATGTGAAACGTATTACAGTGCACATTTCTGAAATATCTGCAAACATATTATGGTATTCAGCACCTTTAATGGATAATTTAATTAATAACATTAATAATTCTCTGTATAATTACAGTTTTACAGTACTGTGAAGATTGGTGTAGGGGTGGACGTTAACAAAATACAATTAATAAAAGATGTATAAAAAATACAAATAATTCACATTATCCTCTGGCCACAGCTTTATACCTTCTAGCAACAACCCACTAGAGCAGTGTTTCCCAACCATGTTCCTGGAGGCACACCAACAGTACATATTTTGGATGTCTCCCTTATCTGACCCATTAACTTCAGGTTTTAGAGTCTCTTGTGATGTTATGATAAGAAGATTCAGGTGTGTTTGATTAGGGAGAGGTTGAAAATGTGGACTGTTGGTGTGCTTTCAGGAACAGGGTTGGGAAACACTGCACTAGAGGGCTTGCATTCACAACAAACAGAGGCATATTTTGATGGGGTAGTATTCATTTCACACACAAAATGCAGCCATATGCACCCACGAGAACATATTTCTCGATTCTCAAAAAATGTAGCCCTGGACACATTTTCCCAACTATTTTCATAAGCAAACTATAATAAAATAACTAAATTAAAAACTTTGCAACTGTGTGCTTCAACCGCGACCTCACACTGCTTTTATGGGTTTCATTTCCCCTGGATTATGGAACCATCTTTAGCCGGACTCGAACCCTGATCCACTCTGCTTTGCATCAAGTCAGGCACCGTTTGTGGTGAGCTATTGAATAAACCAATTACAATGAAAAATCCATCCATATAAGGTAAGCAGTCAGCAGTATCGCTCCGTATCGTCTGTTTACAAACAAAACGCAGCCGTATGTACACACAAGCACATATTTCTCAGTTCTCATAAATGTAGCCCTGTGCACATTTTCCCAATGAGCCTCGGTGCAGTTTCCCTGTTTTCTAGAGCAGTGTTTCCCAACCCTGTTCCTCAAGGCACACCAACAGTCCACATTTTCAACCTCTCCCTAATCAAACACACCTAAATCAAATCATCAGAACATTAGAAGAGACTCAAAAACCTGAAATGAATAGGTCAGATAATGGAGACATCCAAAATATGTACTGTTGGTGTGCCTCCAGGAACAGGGTTGGGAAACACGGTTCGAGAAAACCACACCAGAGATCCAGGTTGTGTGACATCATTAGCATGAACACACACGCACAAACACACACTCCGTCTCACTAGTTAAAACTGTCTCTGCGTTTGAACATTCTTCAAAACGTTTGGTGTAATGTAAACACACGATTCAGCAAAACATATAACACTGCTCTACTAGATATTCTGGTAACACTTTACAATGAGGTTGCATTAGTTAATGTATTTACTAACACGAACAAACAACAAACGATACGTTTACTATGGTATTTGTTCAGGTTAGTTAATAAAAATACACTCCTTCGTTGTTAGTTCTTGTTAACTCACGGTGCATTAACTAATGTTAACAAGCATGAGTTTGGATGTTAATAATGCATTAGCAAATGATAAACTATTGTTAATAAATGCTCTACAGGTATTGTGCTTTACTAGTTCATGTTAGTAAATACACTAATGAAAGCTTAATGTAAAGCGTGACTAATATTTTAAGTAAAAAATCGTACATATTGTGTCTCTAAGACTAATAATAATAATAATAAATCCTGTTTAAGAAACTGAACATCGTGAGAACATTAAGCAATAATAACTCAATGATCGAAATGTTCCTGGAACTGTTTTTTGTGAGCTGTTTTCTCTCATTATGAGTCTCTGTTTAGCTGATCAACACATCAGTACAGTGCAGATAATAATGAGTGGAAACAATGTGCTGGCGCTCTAATGATCCTCATTCATGATCACAGCGCTGAATGCTCAAATATATGCATATTCTCCTTTATGGATATGAGGAATCATTCATACACTGAGCTGACCTGAACACAGGAGTCCCAAGTGCTAATGAGAAACCTCCAATGAGAATGATGGAGCAATGTTGACATCAGTTGTGCAGTAAATGTCCTATGAAAAAAAAAAAAAAATCTTGAATGTTTGTTAAAGAATGAAAGTGAAAGTGCACATGAAACAAAAAATGCTGAGACTTTTATTTCAGTATGTTGATGTACTTCCAGTTGAAATAGAATATTGAGTAGGGGGCGGGGCTTTCTTATTGCCCACATTCTCTCAGTACACTGATAGTAAAAGGGGCGTGGTTAAAAATATTGTGTCTGCAGCTTCAAATTGACCTCATTAGAGAAGAAGCCAATCCAAACGCTGAAGCAGATGATCAGATTGAAGATTTATGATTAACAAAACACACAGATGTATTCAGTGGATTCATTTTGTTCACCTAAAAAACTAACAATGTGCACTAGCAAAATAAACACTGTACATTTTGATTTCACACTGATTTAATGCCAGGAGAACATTCCATTTTAAATTCCCCCACCCTAAATGACTGATCAATTCAATTTAATTAATCTTTATTTCTCTAGCGCTTTTCTAATGTAGATTGTGTCAAAGCAGCTTAACACAGAAGTTCTAGTAGATTGAAACTGTGTCAGTCCAGTTTTCAGAGTTGAAGTTCAGTTCAATTCAGTTCAGTTCAATGTGGTTTAATCTTCACTGCTGAAAGTCCAAACACTGAAGAGCAAATCCATCGATACGCAGCTCCACAAGTCCCAAAGCAAGCAAGCCAGTGGCGACAGCGGAGGAACAAACTTCACCAGTTGACCAAAGTGAAGGAAAAAACCTGGAGACTGAATGACTGATAGTCATGTCCTAAAAGAATGATAACCCCACCCTAAAGGAGTGATAGTCCCGCCTTAATGGACTGATAGCCTTGCCAGGACTAATATCTCCACCCTAAAGGAGTGATAGTCCCGCCTTAATGGACTGATAGCCTTGCCAGGACTAATATCTCCACCCTAAAGGATTGATAGTCCCGCCCTAAATGACTGACAGCTCCGCCCTAAAGGACTAATAGCTCAACCCTGAATGACTGATAGTCCCACCCTAAAGAAATGATAGCCGTGTCCTAAAAGACTGATGGTCCCACTCTAAAAGAATGATTGCCCTGCCATGAAGGACTGATATCTCCACCCTAAATGACTGATAGCTCCGCCCTAAAAGACTGATTTTCCACCCTAAAGGACTGCTAATCCCGCACCAAATGACTGATAGCTCCGCCCTACAGGATTGATAGCCCCACCCTGAAGGAATGATAGCTCCGACCTAAAGGACTGATAGCTCCACCCTGAATGACTGATAGTCCTGCCCTAAAGGAATAATAGCCCCGCCCTGAAAAACTGATAGACCCACCCAGAACGACTGATAGAACCGCCCTAAAGGACTGATGGTTCCGCCCTAAAGCCATTGACTTTGACTAAATAACAAAGTGCACAGATCCATCATTTATCACCAGCACCATTAGAGTGTTTGAGCTGCTGAAGATAATGTCAGCATAGACTAAGAGGATTATAGATGTGGAGTTTTAGATGAACAGCGACAGGAGCGACATAGACTGACAGAAGACTGAAGCACTCACTCACACTGAAGCACACATGCACACCTGACCAGCACTGACAACACACACACTGCTGTTTTACATCTGCCACTACACTGACGCACAGATGTCTGTAGCTCCGCCCTCTTGTAGAAAGAGCACAATCTCATTTGCATTTAAAGCGACAGTCACCAAAACGCCACAATTAGGATCAAAACCTAAAAGGGTCAGCATCAGAGAGCTAGAAAACATTATCTGTGTGGTGTTTTCCGCTGAAACTGAAACACACACACTTTAGAGACTGTAGACGCATTTTACAGCTTGTAAAAAGCGGCAGAATCGGTCCCCTTTAAGAAGCGCAGTACTCCAGATATCAGGCCAGTAGTTGGTGCTGTGTCTCTGAATCTCAGAGTTTGACATCTGCTCCGCTCTTGACCTTGTTCACTGAGGTCGACTGAAGCCCTGCAGGTTTGACTGCTCTCAACTAATTGTCTATCTGAGTTTCCATTAATATCAGGAGAAAGTCTCCTCTGACCGGCTTCATCTGACCCCAAAACTCATTTAGAGTTCAGTTTATACTCAATTATGAGCAACTGAATCAATCAGTGCATGACATGAGAGTCCCAGTACTGCAGCAGATATACACTGAATCACTGATGTTTATATCTGCACCAGGCGACATTTCGAGCCCCGGCTGGGTCAGTTGGTGTTTCTGTGTGGAGTTTGCATGTTCACCCCGTGTTGGCGTGGGTTTCCAAACACATGCGCTATAAGGGAACTGATGAACTAAATTGGCCATAGTGTATGAGGGTGTGTGTAAATGGGTGTTTCCCAGTACAGGGTTGCAGCTGGAAGGGCATCCGCTGTGTAAAACATATGCTGGAATAGTTGGTGGTTCATTACGCAGTGGTGGCCCCTTATAAATACAAGACTAAGCCGAAGGAAAATAAATGAATGAATGAAAAATAACTCATTAACCCTTACATTCTAAAATGAAAATAATAATTTAATATAAAATAATTATTCCATTATTTCTTACAATTAAAATTAAATAATAATATACTGCAAAAATAAATAATAAAAATATATAATATGGCTGACATTCGAAAAATATAACTATAATAAAATCAGTATATACCATATTTAAATTAAATATAGTCAACCCTGAGTAAATTCTGTTAATAAACCAAACATGTTGATATTTTCAGTTTGGAGATGAACTCTGGTGCAGATATTCATTCATTCATTCATTCATTCATTCATTCATTTTCCTTCGGCTTGATCCCTTATTTATCATTTAGCATATCAGCCTGTTGCTTTATTTTTCTAATGTCAACCATATTAAATACTACACTACAGAGTACTTTTTTATTCTTCAGGGACAAAGCACGATTATTTTTGCAGTATATTATTATTTAATTTTAATTGTAAGGAATAATTCTTTTTCTATCAAAGTATTATTTGATTTTAGAATGTAAGGGTTCACAATTATTTTTCATTCATTCATTTTTCTTCAGCTTAGACTCAGCGGAATGAACCGCCAACTATTCCAGCATATGTTGTACACAGCAGATGCCCTTCCAGCCACAACCCAGAACTGGAGAACACCCATACACACTCATTCACACGCACACACACACACACTCATAAACTTCGGCCAATTAATTAATTCATTCATTCATTCATTTTCTTTTCGGCTTAGTCCCTTCATTAATCCAGGGTCGCCACAGCGGAATGAACCGCCAACTTATCCAGCACGTTTTTTTACGCAGTGGATGACCTTCCAGCCACAACCCATCTCTGGGAAACATCCACACACACTCATTCACACTCACACACTACGGACAATTTAGCCTACACAATTCACCTGTACCACATGTGTTTGGACTGTGGGGGAAACCGGAGCACCCGGAGGATACCCACGCGAACGCAGGGAGAACATGCAAACTCCACACAGACACGGCAACTGACCCAGCCAAGGCTGGAACCAGCGAGCTTCTTGCTGTAAGGCGACAGCACTGTCTACTGCGCCACTGCGTCCCCTTACGGCCAATTCAGTTCATCAATTCCTGATATGAAATATATAATAAATAAAACAGCAGACTTAAAAAAAATATGAACAGTGTATGAAAATCTACACTACAATAACAAATCATGCACTCAAAAAATGCTGGGTTCTTTAAACCTAATTCTGGGTGTAATATGGACTAAACCAACTGTTGGGTTAATTTTCTGAATTAAATTTGGAGGATGTTTGGATTTAACTCAATGTTTGGATTTGTCCATATTTTACCCAATTTGGGTTTAAATAACCCAGCATTTCTTTTCCAGTGGAGATTTGGGTTTTGGTATATCATTTAAAATATTTCATTTTAATTTCATTCCTTATATATCAGGGGTCGCCACAGGGAAATGAACCACCAACTATTCCAGCATACGTTTTACACAGCGGATGATGTTCCAGCCGCACGCCAACACGGGGAGAACATACACACTACATGCAGAAATGCTGACAGGCCTAGCCAGGACTCAAACCAGCAACATTCTTGCTAACCACTGAGCCACCGTGCTGCCCTTATTTTTACACTAAATTAATATTATTTTTTGTATTATTTTAGAAGGTAAGAATATCTTGTTTTCATTTTGAAATAACATCATCTTGCTTACCCCATTTAGTGATTATTTTGCTTATTATAAAGAAAAACTCCCTTAATCTTGACTCATTATTTCTAAAGAACAAGACAATATTAATGCTTGTCTAGAAAATGCTCCTTGGTTTAAGAATTATTAGATATTTGGACAAGAAACAAGACAAAAACTCTTGCATAATTACCCTAATTACCCTAGTTAAGCCTTTAAATGTCACTTTAAGCTGTATAGAAGTGTCTTGAAGAATATCTAGTCTAATATTATTTACTGTCATCATGACAAAGAGAAAATAAATCAGTTATTAGAGATGAGTTATTAGTAGAAAATCCAGGAGAAATTAGGGAACAAAGTCTTGAACAGGTTCACAGATGTTCCATTAGCGCAAGACATTGTCTGATTCAGTTTATAGTGCTTCATAGGCTTCATTATTCCAAGTGTAAAGTGAATAAAATATTTCCAGTGTCGCCGTTGTGTGACGTCAGTTTTTAGTTTCCACCCTGTTTCATTCCTATGTCATGTGTCCCAATTTACAGTTTCTGGAACTAAATATTTCAAGTTTTTTAATTACATTAGACATTCCGATTGAACCAGATCCTATAGTAATTATATTTAGAGTTTCCGAAGAGTTTTTGATATTTTCACAGGTACAACAACAGTTTGTCTCATATGGGTTGATCTCTGCCAGAAAACGTCTCCTTTTGTTTTGGAAGAAAAAAGAAGTTCCAACTCTTAAATAATGGCTGACAGAGTTAACAGGTCCATTACATCTGGAAAAAAATCAGATATACCCTAATACAGTGTTTCCCAACCCTGTTCCTGAAGGCACACCAACACATTTTCCACATTTTCAACCTCTCCCTAATCAAACACACCTGAATCAACTCATCAGAAGATTAGAAGAGACTCCAAAAGCTGAAGTTAATGGGTCAGATAAGGGAGACATCCAAAATATGTACTGTTGGTGTGCCTTCAGGAACAGGGTTGGGAAACACTGCCCTAATAGACAAGGTTTGAATAAATTTGGTCCCCTTTTATTTCCTTTCTACAAACTTGTGATTAATATGTTTACTATGCCTTTAGTACCTACTTTTACCATTGGACAGCACTGGTGGGTGGGTGGTTTGGGGGAATGCAAGTTTATTTCTTTTGTTTCATTATTTTTATGACTGTTGTGCGTTGTTGGTTTTTCTTTTCTTTCTTTTATTTATTTATTTATTTATTTATTTATTTATTTATTTATTTATTTATTTATTCATTTTCTTTTCAGTTTAGTCTCTTTATTAATCCGGGGTCGCCACAGCAGAATGAACCACCAACTTATCCAGCATTTGTTTTACGCAGCGGATGCCCTTCCAGTCTCTACCCATTCCTGGGAAACATCCATACACACTCGCTCACACTCATACACTACAGACAATTTAGCCTACACAATTCACCTGTACCGCATGTGTTTGGACTGTGGGGGAAACCGGAGCACCCGGAGGAAACCCACACCAACACTGGGAGAACATGCAAACTCACAAAAACACCAACTGACCCAGCCGAGGCTCGAACCAGTGACCTTCTTGCTGTGAGGTGACAGCACTACCTACTGCACCACTGCATCACCTTTATTTATTTATTTTTCTTTTCAAATGTCTATTTGTTATGTTTTATGTTTAAAAAAGTGTATTTTCAGGTGAATGTCTGCAAAAATTTCTAATAATAAGATATTGAAACTAAAAAAAGAAATGAGTTATCACAACTATAAGCTGAACAAATATTCGTTCCATTAAACAGAAATTGGGGAAAAATATGCACAAGGGGTTAATAGTTCTGACCTCAACTATACATTTACCACAGGAATGGTATACTAGAAAGCCGTGGTAAACCCTGAATGCGCTCATCGTCACCTCGACCTGAGGATGCTGCAGGTGTGCGCTTCACAAGTTTGTGTTCTTCACAGCTCTTAAACCCTGAGTGAAACCCGTCAGCATTTCTCCACGCAGACTCAGCTCAGTGCATCCAGATGTGCACAGACTCATCATTCCTGCTCGTTTACCTCAAACGAATGTCTTTCATACGAGACGCTCTTCATATCTGACTGAGAGTCCAGCGCAGCTCCTGTCAGAGTGATTTATTTAAGAGCTTTCAGCAGACGCAGATGATCCGTTACTCGCAGATCAGCTCCAAACATGCGCTCACTAACCAGCCGCTGGCCAACCCAACATTTCTGACATCTGACCTTCTGCTTCTGAACATGTTCCTCTGCTCTGAGAAGCACTCAATATTTGGGAAATAGGCTCAATTTTCAGCTCACCTAGAGTTAAACAGTTGAGTTTTACACTTTCTGAATCCATTACGCAGAGATGTTATCTCCTTCAATGTGTGACCGGTCCTCACTTTACTCTGCGTTGTGTTTAGGCCAAAGGAACCAGGCATACGGAAGTTATTCAAACTTTTTTTTAATCTGCATGAATAAAAAGAAACACATCACATCAAGCCGAGTCTGTGGCCTTCTTTAAAACTTGTCTTCAACCTATCAGTGAAAGGGATCATTTTCACCACTAAGCTTGCACACTCATGATTATGAACTCCTCCGAGAAGATAAGCTTCATATCACTTACAAAACCTCTCATATATGATTAAACAGAAGAGAAATGCATTTTAGAACAAACTTATATGTGTTATGATGATAAACAAAACTCATATTTAATATATATACAGTTGAAGTCAGAATTATTAGCCCCCCTTTGAATTTGTTTTTTCTTTTTTTAATATTTCCCAAATGATGTTTAACAGAGCAAGGAAATGTTCACAGTATGTCTGATAATATTTTTCCTTCTGGAGAAAGTCTTAATTGTTTTATTTTGGCTAGAATAAAAGCAATTTTTAATTTTTCATGAACCATTTTAAGGTCAATATTATTAGCCCCTTTAAGCAAATTCTTTTTTTCAAACCATCATTATACAATAACTTGCCTAATTACCCAAACCTGCCCAGTTAACCTAATTAACCTAGTTAAGCCTTTAAATGTCACTTTAAGAGAAGTGTCTTGAAGTCTAATATTATTTACTGTCATCATGGCAAAGAGAAAATAAATCAGTTATTAGAGATGAGTTATTAACACTATTATGATTAGAAATGTGTTGAAGAAATCCTAACAGAAATTGGGGAAAAAATATACAGGGGGACTAATAATTTAGGGGGGGAGGTAATAATTTAGGGAGGCTAATATTTCTGACTTCAACTGTCAATATTAAAAACTTGCAAGGATTTAAGATGCTGATGAACGTTAAACACGTCATAACAGGCTTGTGAAAAGCATCCATTGATCTGTTGTTGAAATTCTATAGTTGCTATGGTAACACAATTGATCTGTTGTTGAAATTCTATAGTTGCTATGGTAACACAATTGATCTGTTGTTGAAATTCTATAGTTGCTATGGTAACACAATTGATCTGTTGTTGAAATTCTATAGTTGCTATGGTAACACAATTGATCCGTTGTTGAAATTCTATAGTTGCTATGGTAACACAAAACTGTAGTAATTGATCTGTTGTGGTGATTCTATAGTTGCTATAGTAACACAACAACTACAGTAATATAAACAAATGACCCAATACTGTAGTTTTCTACAACTACAGGGTATTTTATACTACGCTACACCACAGTTTACTGTAGTAAAAACTAAAGTATACCATAGTATTTATTATCAATTTATCAGTTCACTATATAGTTATTATTTCAATATGCTGAAACATTCACTAACATAAAGTGATAAATACAAAAACAATATACCGTATACTGCTAGTAGTTCAAAAACTCTACTATTTACTTTAAAGTGGAAATGAAGCACTCAGTCAACCTTACATTATTTTGCACATTGATTTCCACTTTAATGAAAATATATTAAACTCGATTAATGTAAACATTTAGCAGAAAACGGCATGTTTTACTAGAGCTTTTAGACCTACGGCACCGCCATCTTGGTACATCGGTGTCTGACGTCACGGGGTTGGTTCTGTTCCCTCAGATGAACAGATACAGTGGAAGTAAAGCTCTGAAAATGGAGACTAAAAAGCCTAATTTAACCCAATGTGTGAAGTTGTGGACGTGGAGCTGCAGCAAACACAAGCATCAGATGTGTGTCTAATATAACAATCTATTTATTTATTCTATTTTTCTATTTTAATTACAGATCATTTGATGCGCTTTGGTCCACTCTCTGTATTACGCTGCCTGACTGCCTGTCTGGGTTTCAGTCATGGTAGTAACGGACTGAACACAGAGACTTGACTGCCTAATTTAACCCAATGCATTAAGTTGTGGACATGCATCACAGAACTGCTGCAAGTACAACAAACCCAAGCATTTCAGTTGTGTATTTTTCTTATTTTAATATCTTTCGTTTGATGCGCTGTGGTCCACTCTCTCACGCTGCTCTCACGATTTACATTCAGACTAATGCATCAATAAAATCATACTTCACGCTTTACTAAGTCTTGTCTGTGTGGATTATGTCAAGACATGTTCCCTTTTCAAGTCGGTCAACTCGATCTCTCATCCTGTATGAAGGATGTAAACACCTGCCATGTGGAAAAACCTGCGCAGACCTTAGTTTGGTTTGAACACGAAAAGAGGCGAGGGGCTGTAGTAGTGAAAAGTGAAAGTACTCGCCCCCATTACGACAGTACTGGACCTTGTTGAAACCATGGGTGAAACCCAGACAGGCAGTCAGGCAGCATAATACAGAGAGTGGACCAAAGCGCATCAAATGATCTGTAATTAAAATAGAAAAATAGGATAAATAAATAGATTTTTATATTAGACACACATCTGATGCTTGTGTTTGCAGCAGCTCCACGTCCACAACTTCACACATTGGGTTAAATTAGGCTGTTTAGTCTTATTTTCAGTGCTTTACTTCAACTGTATCTGTTCAGCTGAGGGAACGGAACCAACCCTGTGACGTCAGACTAGGACTGCACGATTAATCGAAAAAAGATCACGATCTCGATTCAACCCTACACACAATCCTAATTCAGCCTTTTCTACGATTCAGCCAATTATATCTTCAAGGTCAGGAGAGAAGAAAAGGCGGCCGCAGAAGTCTTCACAGCAACATGGACACCTTCAAATGGCGTTAAAAGTCTCACATACTGTATTCATACGGTATAATTCACCCAAAAATGTCATTTCTGTCGTAAAATCACACTTGAGCTAACGCTGTTTGTTTACTGCAAATGACGCCTACTTTAGTGAACACAACCTGCATATGCTGTGAATAACAAGTAATAAAATTGTACATAACGTTCAGTTTGTTGCACAGAGTGATCGTTTGAGGGCTGTGTGGGAGGTGTTTTTTTTCTCACAGTGACGGCAGCCATGAGCCGCACTCGGAAGTGAAAGTGAAACCTGTGCGCACATCATTTAAATCAGTGGTTCTCAAACTGGGGGTCGCGACCCCTGCGGGGGTCGCAGAATAATTTCAAGGGGTCGTGAGAGTGATTTAAAAATTGTGTAATTTTCAGTGATTATAATATATATTTTTCAGTATTACAAGTGAAAGCTAATATTTTCAGATTTTTTAAAGATATCACTGGTGAATTCATAAATTATTTAGGACACATTCAGGCAGAATGCATATTTGCACTTTAAACGCAGCGCTCAGGAACAGTTTAAAACTGTTGTCATGTCAACTTGCTGCAGTAAACAAAGCCGGCAACGCTTGTCCCGCCTTCGCGCTCTTCTTATTGGCCCACTGCACTAGACTGAATCATTCAGTCAACGCCTTCTGCCTTCAGATGACAGGAGATACAACCGCGAAAATGTAACGCGCTGAAGATGAGAGAATGAAAACAACACTGAAAGATTTAGTTTTAGAAACCAGTTAAAGCTACAAATAATGGCACGTCTGATTACTGATCATGTGGTGAATGTTAATCCACCATCTACACTTTTCCAAAAGTGGATAAAAGACTTCCATTGGCTTCAAGTCCACTATTAAAAAAAACTAAAGCATTCACTGTAAAGTCTGTGGGACGGAATTTTCAGGTAACTGTTTGCCACATCTACACATTTTAAGCACGATAGTTTCTGTTTAATCCTTTATTTAATGGCCAGACGCTGTCAGCCATGCAAGTGTCAGCTATATGTAAAATTTAACACCACATACACCATCGCAAAAGGGCTTCCACTGACTAAGATTAAACTAATATTGCAGCTCATGAAAAGAGCGGTATTGCTATTAAAATGATGTATGCAAATAATAAGGTATATGTCAAAAACATCTGTGCAAAATCAGACACCATCTGTGAGAACACAGTACAGTTAACGTATTGTTAACAGATTACTTAATGAATTCATGTCAAGCAGTGGGTGAGAGCGGTTCGTCCGTGTATCTTTTGGTCACTCAATTATGCTATAAAAATGTGTTTTGTGATAACAGGATTTCATTGATTTTTCTCACGCATGCATTTATATATTTTTTTGCTTGTTAGTTTTGATAAGTGTTGATTTCAAATGCAATAAATCTGTTTATAAAACTTAAAATAAGTTATTTTTATTGTTTGTATATGCTTTGGTAGTGGGAGGATCGCGAGTTCTTGACGATCTTACATTGGGGGTCGCTGGCTTAAAAGTTTGAGAACCACTGATTTAAATGATCATATCGCATTTTAGAGTTACGATTACAACAAACATTTGATACGTTTTTTCTTTCATAGCAAACACAAAGTGTTGTGCATGAAAATAAATGTTTAAGTGTCAGTATAACAGCCCTAGCCTATATAAAATGTCAATATAATGGTCTAATAATGTTGTCAATAACAGATGACAAGCACATGTCTTAAACATAATAAATCAACTTTATAATTCTGAATAGTTATATTCTGATTTCATCATTTTACTGTGAATGAACAAACAGGACATACTGAAAGTCTGTTCAAGTCCACCATAATACAAAATTTAGCATTTTAAGCAACAGTAGACCTACACACAGGCCTAATTTTATTACTGTTGTTTTACTATATGTTTGAGAATGAACAATAATTATAGGCTAATCATATTAATCTTTATTTTACATTTACAGAATCGTGAGAAAGAATCGTGATCTTGATTTTAAGCAAAAAAAATCTTGATTTCACATACATCAGACACAGCGATGATCCAAGATGGCGATGCCCTAGGTCTAAAAGCTCTAGTAAAACATGCCGTTTTCTGCTAAATGCTTACATTAATCGAGTTAGTTCAATATATTTCCATTAAAGTGAAATCCAGTGTACAAAATAATGTAAACTTGAGTGAGTGCTTCATTTCCACTTTAAATTACAATAGTATTTTTTTTTTTATGTCAGATGATTGACAAAATATCTGGATGTAGAAAAAGTATGAATGCATTCCTCTGGAAATCATGAGGGAAATGCTTAGCGGTCAGTACGTTTTGCTCAGAAAAAAACAGTTCAATCAAACAGACGCATTCTAATATATGGAAAGCTGCTTTACACTTTTGTTTAAATGCCGTCTTCATCCCAACGCGAGATGACTCATCAATATTTCGGCTCGTGTGAAAGAGATTCTCCCAGCTCTGCACTAATAGACTGGGATTAAAGTGCAGCTTCATTTCATGCCATCTTTAACTCATAACTGTCCCGAATGCAAGTGTAACCAATGTCACGCTCTCCCTCATCCACCCTCAATGAATATAAACCTCTGAGTTAATATGTTTCCCAGAAGGCCTTGCTGTTGCTGAACGGGTCCACAGGGCCTGTTAGAGACTGTGTGACGTTCAGACATCATGCTGGAAACATCACACAGTGCTCAGGCCAGAAAATGTGCAGGAGTGATGGAGACGTGATGGATGAATTCATAGAAATGTGAACAAGTCTAATAACGGAGGACAACCTTCGTGAAGCATTGTAAATGAGAGCTGGATCTTATTCAACTTAACCTGGTTAACATTATACTACAGAGGCGGTCATTTTCATTCATTCATTTTCCTTCAGCTTAGTCCGTTGATTATTAAGGGTCGCCACAGCGGAATGAATCGCCAACTATTACAGCATATGTTTTACACAGCGGATGTCCTTCCAGCTGCAACCCAATACTGGGAAACACCCATACACACTTATACACTACGGCCAAATTAGCCCCCTACAGAGGCAATAATTTTGATCATTTTTAATTTTTGCAATTTATAACTTGGGTGATGCAGTGGGTAGTTCTGTCGACTCACAGCACGAAGGTCACAGGTTTGAGCCTCGGCTGGGTCAGTTGGCATTTCTGTGTGAAGTTTGCATGTTCTCCGCGTATTGGTGTGAGTTTCCTCCACAAGTCCAAAGGCATGCGGTTTAGGTGAATTGGGTAAGCTAAATATTGTCCGTAGTGTACGTAGTTGGCGGTTCATTCCGCTGTGGCGACCCCAGATTAATAAAGGGACTAAGCCGAAAATAAAATGAATGAATGAATAACTTTGTTGAAACAAAACCAACACATCTATTACACCCTGACTTTTCCTAATTACGTGTACATTTCTTTCTAACATTGTTAATTTCTAACAAATAACTACAATTAATTTACAAAACACAAGAGCTATGACTATTTCTACCCTTAATTTCCATAGTGTCATAATGACCACATGCATTACGCAAACACAACTTGTGTTTTTACAGCTAATAATTACATTAACAAATGCAAATGGTCATGAATAAACTGCCTACAACAGAACCAAAGCCCCCCAAGGTGAAGAGGGCATGGGAGGAGGTAGAGTTTTTAATATTTACATAGACAATATTATTATTATTATTTAATTCCAATCCTTTCATTTTCATATCTAAAGATTTTTGTGTATTGCTGTACATCCCTGTGTGTGTTATAAGTAGGGCCAGACAGAATCTGCACACATTTTTAGATATTTCTGCACAGAATTTTGTAAAAAAAAAAAAAAAATCTGTGGATTAATGCAGAATGATTTTGGAAGTTTCGTAACTAAAAACTTAATATGTGGAATAAAAATAATACCTTTTTAATCTTTAGTTAATGTTTACAATGCAAATCTAATTAGATCCAAGCAAGTCAATCATATAATATATATAATCATAGAGATATTCACTGACAAAGATTGTTTTAATGCATTTAGAGGGACAACCAGGCACAAAAGGAACCTGTTGCCGTCATTGCTGTCAAGGAGGAAGAGGGAACACTGCCTGTCGACACTAGATGTCTTAAATGTTCTTGAAGATGACGCAGTGATGTCTTTAAAGTCCTGGTTCAGTGCACGGACTCTGATTAGAGCTGCTTTATGCCCTTCACATGAATGAACTACTCTAAGAAACAGACTTTTTAATCTCCTTAAATTTGTGAAAAAGGCAATGCTGACACATTGACTGATTGATTACATTTGGGCTGCTTACAGATTTGTTTAATACTTGCTAACTTGTTTTGTACTTGATATACTTGACTGAAAAGTATTATTTCAATAAATTTGGCTTTTTGTGTAGTTTCTTGTTTGCACATGTTAGTTTTTGCTTTATGTTCAAAACTATTTGTGTTCAGGTAATAGAATGAATCGAGTCCAAACCACTGTATAGCTACTCAAATGGTTTGAGGAAACCGATTGCGGCAAACCCTTTAAGCTGACTAACTTTATTCATTTGAGTCCAGTCAACTTAAACCCTTTGCCGCAATCGGTTTCCTCAAACTGTTTGAGTAGCTATGCAGTTGTTTGGCTTAAGTCGTTTAAGTTAACTGAACTCAAACATTTTCCCCCGGTTTCACAAACAAGGTTTACGGCTAGTCAAGATTAAATTGCATGTTTGCGCCGTCTCAACTCAAAATAACTTGCGATGAGATGTCTGTTATGAAGCGGACAGGAGACAGAGGTAAGGAAACGTTAGGGTGTTTATTAAATGACAACAAGGAGCACATGAAGGATAGCCAGGAGGATCAGGAATGATGTTGGGGTCTTTTCCTCCGTGGCTGGGTAACAGGAATACACGAGGATGGACAGCACACACCAGATACAGCTGACAGAGGATGACACAGACTTGGAAGGACTGGAAGACAGGACGATTCGGGAGGACCAGGAAGACTAGGAGGAATACAAAGGGAACAGGTAAGTAAATCGTTTGTTTTAGCTGAGGATGACTACGCTGAGTGGTCGCTCAGTTGTCCGCTTTCGTCGAGACGAGCCCGGACAATGAGCGACTGGAGTGCTGTGCTTTTATCTGGTGCTCGTGAATGTGATGCAGCTGTGTGCTCATTAGAAGTCAGGTGATGGTGATCTTCGTGAGTGGGGGTCGTGAGAGCCTGACCAATCCATGACAGTACCCCCCTCCCCAGGGCCCGCTCCTGAGGGCCGACACCTCCGACGCCGTGGTGGTCTCCCTCTGCCTCTAGGCGCTGGGAACTCAGGGTGGCTCTCATGAAACTCCACCATGAGACTAGGATCGAGAATATCAGCTCTGGGAACCCATGTCCTTTCTTCGGGGCCGTACCCTTCCCAGTCCACCAGGTACTCCAACTGGCCACCACGACGTCGGGAACGCAAGATCTCCTTCACTGCGTAGACGGCTCCTTCTTCTAGGAGCAGTGGAGGAGGGGGTTCCTCTTCGTGGTCAGGCTCTGTGGAGGGAAGAACAGGATCGTGATAGGGTTTCAGGAGTGATACGTGGAATGTAGGGTGAATACGGTAGTGAGAGGGTAATTGTAGTTTGTAGGTGACGGGGTTAACCTGTTCCATGATGGTGAAGGGACCAACAAATCGGGGACTTAACTTGCGAGAGGGCAGTCGCATGCGTATGTCCCGGGTGGATAGCCACACCTTTTGTCCGGGTGTGTATCTGGGTTCTTCAGACCTTCTCCTATCGGCGGTTACCTTGCTTCGACGGACTGCCCTCTGCAGATGTTGATGAGCCTCGTCCCAGACTCTCTCGCTCTCCCGGAACCAGTGATCCACTGCGGGGACATCAGATGGTTCGCCATCCCAGGGAAAGAGCGGTGGTTGGAAGCCCAGGACGCACTGGAATGGCGTGAGTCCGGTGGAGGGTTGCCGCAGTGAATTTTGGGCATATTCTGCCCAGCCCAAATACTGGCTCCAGGAGTTCTGGTGACCACTGCAGAAGGTCCTCAGGAACCGTCCCACCTCCTGAATCTTCCTCTCTGTCTGCCCGTTGGTTTGGGGATGATATCCAGAAGAGAGGCTGACGGCCACACCTAGGAGCTTGAAGAAGGCTTTCCATAGACGTGAGATGAACTGTGGACCTCTGTCCGACACAATATCTTCTGGAATACCAAATGACCTGAAGACTTGATTAAAGATATTGTCGGCAGTTTCAAAGGCTGTGGGAAGACCTTTCAGAGGGATTAGTTTGACAAACTTTGAGAATCTATCTACTATGACTAGAATACAGGTATTACCTTCTGACGAAGGGAGGTCAGTGATAAAGTCCACTCCTAGGTGTGACCAGGGACGGTTCGGAATCGGCAAGGGATGGAGCTTTCCAGCGGGTAGATGACGTGGGCTCTTGGATTGGGCACAGTCCTTACAGCCCTGAACATATTGCCTCACATCCCTTGCCATGTTTGGCCACCAGAATCGTTGGGATACTAGCGAGAGAGTATTGTTGATCCCTGGATGTCCAGTGCCTAGCGAGGTATGTAAGGAGTGGATCAGATCTACCCGGTGTTCAGGTGGTATGAACTGCCGATGAGGAGGGCATCCCGGCGGAGCAGGGGCTTCCGGAGTGGCAACGACTGGAGGAGCGTTCCAGGTGATCGGACAAATGGAGATGTGTTCGGGAAGAATCTTCGTTGGGAGTTCTTCATGATCGTGATGCTCGTGTAAACGAGAGAGAGCGTCTGCTCTTAGATTCTTGGGTCCTGGACGATAGGAAATGGAGAAATCATAACGTGAGAAGAAAAGTGACCATCTGGCTTGACGTGGACATAGTCTCTTGGCCTCTTTGATGTATTGGAGGTTTTTGTGATCTGTGATCACCTGGAACGGATGTTTGGCTCCCTCCAACCAGTGACGCCACTCCTCCAAGGCTAGCTTGATTGCTAGAAGCTCCCTGTCTCCTATGCTGTAATTCTGCTCCGCCGGGCTCAACTTCCGAGAGAAATAGGCACAGGGATGCAGTCGGGGCGGTGTATCATGATGTTGAGATAATACTGCCCCGACGCCGGTGGTGGATGCGTCCACTTCCACCACGAAAGGAAGATTTGGGTCAGGATGAGTCAGGAGTGGGGCCCTTGTGAACTCCTTCTTAAGAAGGCGGAAGGCTGCGGCTGCTTCTTTGGTCCACTCCAGTCCTTTGGGTTTACCCTTGAGGAGATTAGTGAGAGGTGATGTAATCCTGCTGTAGTCCTTGATAAACCGTCTATAAAAGTTAGCAAACCCAAGAAACCTCTGGAGCTCCTTAATGGAAGTGGGTTCTGACCAGGATAGAACAGCCTCAATTTTCTTCCCATCCATACGTATACCGGTTTGGTCAATGATGTATCCCAAGAAATGAATCGACTTCTGGTGGAATGAGCATTTCTCCGCTTTGAGGTAGAGGTGATGTTCTCTCAATGTGTGTAGGACCTCCGCAACGTGTTGGCGATGTTCGGCCTCACTCCGGGAGTAAATGAGGATGTCATCTATGTACACTATTACACAGTGGTGAAGAAACTCCCGGAGGACTTCATGAATGAAGTTTTGGAATACGGAGGGGGCGTTAACCAGACCGTAAGGCATGACCTCATATTCATAGTGGCCAGTAGGGGTCACGAATGCTGTCTTCCATTGGTCCCCCTCACGTATTCTTATCAGATTATACGCGCTGCGGAGGTCCAATTTAGTGAAGACTTTAGCTTCTCGGAGCTGTTCCAAAGCGGCTGGTACCAGAGGAAGGGGATATCGGTATTTTACTGTACCGTTATTTAGGACCCTGTAGTCGATGCATGGACGCAGCCCTCCGTCCTTCTTGGCCACAAAGAAGAAGCTTGAGGCGGCTGGTGATTTTGAGTGACGTATGTACCCCTGACTCAGAGCCTCCCTTATGTAATCTTCCATTGCCTGATTCTCTGGAAGCGAGAGCGGGTAGATCCTACCTCTTGGCAACTGGGCATCTGGAACTAGGTCGATCGCGCAGTCCCATGGCCGATGCGGCGGTAGCTGGGAAGCTCTCTTGGGGCAGAAGACATCATGAAAGGAGCTGTACTCCTTAGGAATGTGGATAGACTGCTTCTCAGGAGGGCTCTCGACCGATGTTGCAAACAAAGAAATGGGGTTCCGATCTTGAAGAGGGAGATTTGGAAAACAGGCAGGTGTACATCCAGATCCCCATTTCTTTATCTCTCCTGTGCCCCAAGAGATGATGGGATCGTGCTTCACCAGCCACGGGCGCCCTAGAATGATGTCCATATTTGCACCCTCCAGAACCAGAAATTGAATCCTCTCTTGATGTAACAACCCCACTTGAAGAAGGATGTCTTCGCATTGTCGATGGATACGGGTCGAAGATCGAGTGCACTGGGTTATCGGTTGTATCTGGTATATATGCGAGGACGCCTCAGTACGGAGGTGGAGTTGACGACAGAGGGATTGGGAGATGAAGTTCCCTGCTGACCCGGAGTCGATGAGGGCTGTGACAAGGAGAGAAATAGAGGCAGTAGTTATTTGTACGGTGGTAGTAAGTGGTTTACATTGTTCAATATTCGTACTGAATACACTCACTGAAGTCCGAATGGGACGAAGGGGACACTCCATACGGGTGTGTCCACTGACACCGCAGTATAGACACAGACCCCGGGTCAGCCTCCTCTGTCGTTCCGCTGATGTCAGTCTTCCAGACTCTATTATCATGGGTTCTGGTTCTGGAGAGGCTGTTGACTCAGGCGATTGGAGGAGTGCAGACGAGGGGGTGATGGTGTCCTGTTGATAGGAACGGAGACGATCGGAACATCGGAGAGAATGTTGGATGAATCTCTCCAGACCCATTGTATCATCTAATGTGGCCAGTTGGATTCGGAGAGTGGGTTCCAAGCCGAGCCGGTACGTGGTCAACAACGATCTCTCATTCCATCCACTTGCAGCTGCTAGAGTGCGAAACCGGAGAGCATATTCCTGTGTAGATAGAGTACCTTGCTTTAGATGATACAGCTGCTCTCCAGCGGCTACTTCCCCATCAGAACGTCCAAACACCTCTTTGAAATACTCCGTGAAGGTAGTGATGGAATTCATGACCGGCCCGGCTTGGTTCCAGATCGTCTCAGCCCATTTAAGTGCAGGTCCAGAGAGTAGAGATACGATGTAGGCGATCTTCGACTTATCTGTGGGATATAGAGAAGGTTGCATTTCGAATATGAGGGAACATTGTAACAGAAAACCATTGCACTCCCCCGCTCCGCCTGAGTAGGGCGCTGGTCGGGCCATGGGACTGGAAGGAAGGGCCGAAGAAGAAACTGTGGAGGCGGAAGTGCTCGGTGCTGGTGGTGCGTTGGAAAGTGGAGCTGGTGGCTGTAGAATCCGCTTCAACTGGTCCACCAGCTCTTGTAAGTGATCGGGGGTGCTCATGTTGTCGTCGTTATTGGTCCGGGCTTCTGTTATGAAGCGGACAGGAGACAGAGGTAAGGAAACGTTAGGGTGTTTATTAAATGACAACAAGGAGCACATGAAGGATAGCCAGGAGGATCAGGAATGATGTTGGGGTCTTTTCCTCCGTGGCTGGGTAACAGGAATACACGAGGATGGACAGCACACACCAGATACAGCTGACAGAGGATGACACAGACTTGGAAGGACTGGAAGACAGGACGATTCGGGAGGACCAGGAAGACTAGGAGGAATACAAAGGGAACAGGTAAGTAAATCGTTTGTTTTAGCTGAGGATGACTACGCTGAGTGGTCGCTCAGTTGTCCGCTTTCGTCGAGACGAGCCCGGACAATGAGCGACTGGAGTGCTGTGCTTTTATCTGGTGCTCGTGAATGTGATGCAGCTGTGTGCTCATTAGAAGTCAGGTGATGGTGATCTTCGTGAGTGGGGGTCGTGAGAGCCTGACCAATCCATGACAATGTCTTAAAATACCTCAGTGTCATATTTTATCTCCAGGTGCACACCAGTAATATATTTTTCTAAGACCATTTTTATAAATGTGGCTTAAATAGCCTAATTTAACTAAGGCCTAGTCCTGGCTTAATCTAAGCCCTGTTTGTGAAACTGGGCCTTTAAGTTCATTTATCAAATCTGTATAAGTTACTAATACTCTAATTGTTTGATGATATGAACTCAAATAATATAAGTGCATATGATTCAATATTTATTTTTACAGTACTCAAACCATCTGGTTTCAAAACGTAAACAGTTTGCCGCAATCGTTTCCTCAAATGGTTTGAGTTAACTTATCAGGTTTTACAGTGTACTAAATGTCAGAAAATATTGTTTTACAAACTGTATTGTAAATAAATAATATGAAAATTTTTATATTAATCAATAATATTACTGAAATCATTTAAAACTGACTAAATTTAAAATTACACACATTTACTCAAGTAATAAATAGACTTAATGACAGGCTAAAAATCTGCAGAAATCTGCACAGATTCCATGTGGCCTTGTAAGCAATGTGTTTTGGATCTGCAGAGGCACATAACACAACTGCTGTCAGTGGTTTGGTGAAACAAGCTTATGTTGAGCCGTATATGACCTGTTGTGTCAGTCTGAGTGAGTCTTGAGGTGAGCTGAACTGTTTGGTCAAGAGTCACGTCGATAATGAACACTGTGAACGGTTTTGGAAACGTGGCTTCAGTACTGCACAATGCATGTTAGTGGCTGAAAAACACAGTAAGCATTGAGTATGGACGTCTTAGACCTGCAAAGGTGCACTAACACGAACACTCCTTAAATAGCAAATAAAAACCCATTTTAGATCAGCATTTAGTTTGTAAATGTTTACTTCAGTTCCTCAAAATAGCAACACACCAACAATGCACCTTAACACACCTCCTTTTCAGACAACTACGCCCATCAGCGCAAAAATGGGTGCAAATGCATTTGCTATTTAAATGTGGCACAAAATGTGAAAATGAAACGTGCAACAGGCTGAAAATATTTTAAAAACTACAGTCGCACATGGTGCTATATATTCTCAGACCTAATATACAGCGGGTAAAATAAGTATTGGACACATTGTCATGTTGTTTCCAGGGAATAATATTTCTAAAGGAGCTGTTGACATGGAGTTGAAGCAGATTTTGTTAAAAACCCAAACAATACAGATATAAAAATAAAGCAAAACTAAAAAAATCTGATTATTTTTGTAATAACAATGAAATGACAGAAGGAGAAAGTGCTGAACTACTGAAATGTATTTAATACTTTGTATAAAAGGCTTTTGTGGTGCTGGCAGCTTACAGACGCCTCTCATTTGGAGAATGAAGTCACATGCACTGCTCAGGTGTGAGTTTCTCACAGACTTCAACAGAGTGTAAAGATCTTGAAACCTTGAAAAACTCCAAATTAAACAAGTGAACTCAGATTTACCCAACACAGGCTCATTCTGAAAACGTAGCCCTATATACATTTCTGGAGAGCCTGAAATATGTAGCCAGAGGTACGTATGGCTGCATTTCGTCTTTAAAATGAACGCTACGGGGCGGTATGATGGCGTTCCTTTTCTTGCTTACCAGCTGACTGTTTATCTTCGTATGGACAGCTTTCGCCGCTGTAACCAGTTTGCCCAGTAGCTCACCGCGTACATCAGCTGACTTGGGACGGGGTTCGAGTACGGTGAAGAACGGTTCCAGAAAGCAGGTAAGACAAAACAAAAGCCAAAAAATAAAATAAAGTAAATAACGGTGAGAATGTGGTTAAATCTGAAAACGTGGTAAAAATCCGGCATGGGCTGTACTTTTTCTGCATTGGTTTTGAAAACAATATTGGTTGGGTTTAGAGAAGGGAGTGGGCGGGTCAATCGGTGCTTTTTAAAACACTATTGGTTGGGTTTAGGAAAGGGTGTGGGCGGGTAAATCCGTGCTTTTTAAAACACTATTGGTTGGGTTTAGGGAAGGGAGTGGGCGGGTCAATCGGTGCTTTTTAAAACACTATTGGTTGGGTTTAGGAAAAGGAGTGGGCGGGTCAATCGGTGCTTTTTAAAACACTATTGGTTGGGTTTAGGGAAGGGGGTGGGCGGGTAAATCCGTGCTTTTTAAAACACTATTGGTTGGGTTTAGGGAAGGGAGTGGGCGGGTCAATCGGTGCTTTTAAAACACTATTGGTTGGGTTTAGGAAAAGGAGTGGGCGGGTCAATCGGTGCTTTTAAAAACACTATTGGTTGGGTTTAGGGAAGGGGGTGGGCGGGTAAATCCGTGCTTTTTAAAACACTATTGGTTGGGTTTAGGGAAGGGGTGGGCGGGTCAATCGGTGCTTTTTAAAACACTATTGGTTGGGTTTAGGGAAAGGAGTGGGCGGGTCAATCGGTGCTTTTGAAAACACTATTGTGGGTTTACGGAAGGTGGAGGGTGGGGGGATCAGTCAGCTAGTCAGTCAGTAAATCAGTCAGTCAACAGCAGCCTCTGGTGGATTTACGTGAGAACAGAAGGCGCGAATAACACTCGTGAGAGAAATTTGAGATCTGAAAAAGCATACAAATCGGCCTCTGGTGGATTCGCCAAAACTAAAACTGCAAAAAAACAAACCTCCTGGGACGTATTTGGTGTTCTTCAGAAATGTATATAGGGGTACGTATTCAGAATGAGCCTGGGTTGAATGTACGAAATGGATTTGATGAGTTTAAAAATGTCACTTTGTTTGGAAACAGTCTTGAATCAACAAACTAGATTTCCATGTGAATAATAAATGAGGGGCGACATGGTGGCACAGCAGGTAGCATGATCACCTCACAGGAAGAAGGTCACTGGTTCGAGCTGGGCCAGTTGGCGTTTCTGTGTGGAGTTTGCATGTTCTCCCCGTGTTGGCGTGGGTTTCATCCGGGTGCTCCGGTTTTCCCCACAGTCAGAACACATGCGCTATAGGGGAATTGATCAACTAACTTGGCCGTAGTGTATGAATATGTGTGTGAATGAGTGTGTATTGGTGTTTCCCAGCTCTGGGTTGCAGCTGGAAGGGCACCCACTGTGTAAAACATATGCTGGATAAGTTGGCGGTTCATTCCGCTGTGGCAACACTTGATGAATAAAGGGACTAAGCCAAAGGAAAATGAATGAATGAATGAATGAATAATAAATGTAAAATAAACTGCAGTGATTAGAGGGTAAAGACTGGAGAATGCTGTTCGGCTTCAGACTTCTACTATCAATTGCCATTTCTTTGTAATTATTTGTGCAATTTACTAGCAATTTGAGAGTGTAAATGATCTCAGCGCTAGTTTTTTTGTGTGCAGACATTAGTAAGTGAACGCACGAGTTGTAAAATGGAGGTTTTGATTTTAAAGATGATGGAGTATTTTCAGCAGGAGCTGTGAAACCTCAACATTCACAGGAGGAGGAGGATAATAAAGCTCCACATAATGAAGAAAATAACAATGTGTTAAGAAAACCGCCAAATCTCTAAACGTCCGCAAAAACACACACAACTACAGTTTTTACGAGCACTTCCGAGTCTGGTTCCAGGAAAAACTTTCATTGGGTTTTTCCCCTGTCAGTTCTGCTCCAGAAACTCATTCTGTATTTCATATAATGTATTGATATCAGCAGTTATTGGCCAGGATTTGGCAGCAGCCAGAAACACATTCGTCTCTTAAAGCGGCAGTGTGTTCATCTGGGAATGCCTGACACACACACACACACACACACTGATACTGCCACAGCGGGATACATAAAGACCTGTGTGTGTGAGAGAGAGTGCATGCATGTGTGTATAGTGAGTTTGTAAATGTTTGTGTGTGTCTGTCTTTGTATGTACAGTGAGTCTGTGTGTATATGAGTACGTGTGTGTGTGTGTGTGTGTATAATGAGTGTGTTTGTGTGTGAGTGAGTGTGTGTATAGTGAGATAATCTGTGTGTGTGTGTGTGTGTGTGTGTGTGTGAGAGAGAGAGTATAGTGAGTCTGTGAGTGTGTGTGTGTATGAGTACTTGTGTGTAAGTGTGTGTATAGTAGGGCTGTGACTGTAACGGATTTTCTTGTACCGCGGTGATGAAGCAAGAAATCAAGTGGTATGTCGGTATGTCATATTTATATACATATGCGCTACATAGGCCTATAAATCAGGGACGTTAAAGATTGCTCCATTGTAACCCTTTCAATAGATAGACCTCATCAATGACAGATTAAGCATGGACATTTAAAGGATAAGTTATGCTTTGCGCTGTGAGACGCGTCTATGACTTTACCAACACAATCTCACGGCAATTCGTAACATTTTGACTAATGTTAATAGTGGCTAATTCGTAAAATTTAGTATGATTTGCTCATCCCCCAATGACGGTTGGGTTTAGGGGTGGGGTTAGGTGCCACACCTCCTTTTTAAAATCATACAATTTCGTACGACGAATTAGCCACTAAACTGACAAAACGTAAAATACTTACGTTTTCTCATAAGATCAGGCTGGACTTTACACATTAAAGTAATAATCAAGTGTGTGGAGTTTATGTATGGAGTCACTCTCTTAATATTGGATTTTGGAGACGCATAAAACACTGTTATGCACAAACCCTGTTATATCTGCTGGTGCTGCCATTAATACGCAGATCTCAGTTACGCTGATGCAGCCGTTAATACACGGTTCAGGTAATCAAAAAGCCAGCTCACCTGTTGTTTAATTATGGGTGGGTTGCAGGTGAATAAGTTTAATCATTGGTGATGCAGACCACTCTGCCTAAAATATTAAAATGTTCAATTGCTTTGATTAAACTAAAGCGAAACTGATAAATTAATGGATCTTTATACATAAAGAGTGATAATACAGGCTGCTCTTTTGTTTTTGATCATAGTTAACAAAACTTCAATATTCGAAACTGAATATTTTACTTTTATTTTATTTATATTACGATTGTATTTAACAGACCAGTTTGTGTTTTGGCCGCAGCATATAACGGACCCTGAAGCAAATCGCTTCACCGCAAAGGTTATTCATTATTCTTGTTTATTTTGTAGATTTCTGACCGACAAAAACTAAGATACATATTATACAAAACAAAATTCGTTTCTAAATATCTGAATTGTATATTTTTGTGCGTCCCCATCTGCTACACAACTGCTCAGTGTTTGTTTCGCTCCACAGGAAAAAAGGATTTCATTATCGCTCTACTGTAATTGCTGCTACACAAACCCCTGTGATATATTGCCTACATTTTTTATAAACTTCAATGTTTCCTCGAAGATTTTTTCCAGCTGTGGCGGCAGGCCTTTTTTACACAGATCTACCAACTACCTGTGGCGTTATTTCAATGACAAATGTCGTGAACGCAGTATTACGAGTCGAGATCACATTTCTGTAACAGCCTACGAGCATGAGAGTCTCTTTGCTTGCGTGCCGATTTCCTCTGCTTGAGCACAAAACTTGTTGCATGCCTCCTCAAATATAAGTTGCTTCAAGAGTGCACAGATCTTCTTGTGCGCTCTCAAATAAACGCTGCTGAGGTGTGATTTAGTGTGTTTATGTAATGAGTCTTCAAGATTTATTAGATTTGCTAGGAATATTTATGAATGTCTCCAATAGATCTACAGAGTGGTATTAATGCGTCCTGAAGTAAAGTGAAACGACTATACGTCGTGTTTGCTAGGTCTCACGCATCACACACCTGTCAGTCAGTCAGTCAGCACGTAACCTTAAAGGGTTAAACAAATGACGCACAGCACTACTAGGGTTACAGAAATGTTCACGCTGTTATAATTCACTTACCTTTAAATACGTTTTGATGCGATTATCACCCGCTATTAAAAAAATGTTTTGAATGAGAAGCTGGAATGTAGTCGTGGCGGGATGGATTTTGGCGTGGTGCCCCTCATGGAAGAATGAATGTAGAGGAAACCATGAACTTTGTTGTGAATTTCTCAGTCTGGCTCACGGCACCAAAACTGTTGTTAAATTCTAAGACAGGCCAAAAACAGGGGAGATGTTTCGGGTCTCTTCAAAGCAGAATCCTTTAATAAGAAGAAGTCAGCGTCGCTGTGGCATCATCGAAAAAAAACTCTATCTATCTATATAGTTTAAATACATTTTTACAGACAGATACATGTAGGTGGAGACAGTCTAAAACAAAGCATGCAAATGAAGTGTTGTTGTCGGCAGGGTAAATTGCCTTTCCAGCCCTGATCTCATCAGCATATAAGTACCCATTCACGATGCATTTTAGCATGAAAACAAAGTGTGCAAATGATGTTCTGCAGACAGAACCAGTCCGACCAGTTGACCGGCTTGACTTTGCTTGGAAAAGTCACCTTGGAATTATAAGCTTCTGTCTGCGTTCTGAATGATTTTGAGATATCGAGCGTCAAAGTTTTTGCATTCCATTTGTTTTTTTTAAATAAAAAGTCTTAAAATGTAAACAACTTATAAATAACATCCCATAATGTAAATAAGTTGTCATTTAATAAGAATATGTCAATAACTCAATTAGCCTTAGAACCTTACAATTGTAAGGTGACGATTTGTTAGATAATAGATACAGCTGTGCTGTGAAACTGACAATTTGCATTACTTTGGAGACATGAGACTGTGTTTCACATATAGGCTCCCTCAGAATGTATCTTACAATGAAATATATATATATATATATTTAAAGAAATTGGTGATCTTTCAAATTCTTTATACAAAATGATTATATACCATAGCCTACAGCTTACTCTAAATAAGTCAACATATATGCGATTGTTGTCTCATCACCGTGGTCGCAGCTCGCACTTCTGTTTATAGCTTCTGTAAAAAAAGATCTACATTTGACCAGCATTTTAGCAAAGCCTATATTAATATACTGATATTCCTGTGCCAGTTTGATAGTTTAACTACTTCACAACACTCTGTAACCTGAACTCAGCGCGAGGGCGAAGGAGAAAAGTGCAGCGCTGAGGTAAAATCAGATTCTCAAGTCATAATCTTTAAAATAATGACTTGTATTAAAAATGTTGATAAAGGGACTGGGATATAGAAATTACAGCGGTGCGTTAAAAATGCTTATTTTCTTTGGAGCGATTGATTTGAGTTAGTAGGAAACTTGAAATGAAAAACAGCCTATTCCTGTTAATAAAAAGGATTCAGTGTTTTCCTTTAGTAATCTATATTTGTCATTTAAGTGGAAAATATTCAGGCCTTTTATTCCTTTTATTCTGTTTTTCTATACAATCCTGAAAGATTCACGAGCAAAAATAAATAATAAACTAAAAACAGGCGGTGATGACGGTAATAAGCACATCATCGTGGCTGACATCTCGTTATGGCGTAAGGCGGTGATACGGTTATCGTCACACCCCTAGTGTATAACGAGATAATCTCTCTGTGTGTGTGTTTGTGTGTGTGTGTATGAGTGAGAGAGAGAGAAAATATAGTGAGTCTGTGAGTGTTTTATGTGTGTGTATAATGAGTGTGTTTGTGTGTGTGTGAGTGTGTGTGTGTGTGTGTGTGTGTGTGTGTGTGTGCGTGTGTGTGTGTATATATATATATATATATGAGTACGTGTGTGTGTATAATGAGTGTGTTTGTGTGTGAGTGAGTGTGTGTGTATAGTGAGATAATCTAAGTGTGTGTGTGTGTGTGTGTGTGTGTGTGTGTGTGTGTGTGTGTGTGTGTGTGTGTGTGTCTGTGTGTGTGTGTATATATATGAGTATGTGTGTGTGTGTAATGAGTGTGTTTGTTTGTGAGAGTGTGTGTATGTGAGAGAGAGAGAGTATAGTAAGTCTGTGAGTGTTTTATGTGTGTGTATAATGAGTGTGTTTGTGTGTGAGTGTGTGTATAGTGAAATTATCTGTGTGTGTGTGTGTGTGTGTGTGTGTGTGTGTGTGTGTGTGTGTGTGTGTGTGTGTGTGTGTGTCTGGCACTGTGCTCTGTTCCTCTGCTGTATGTGTTTGTGAATGACTCTGGACAGGGAATGGATCATGTTTAGGGAGCCTGTACATCTCTGTCACTGTAAGTGTGTCACTCAATCATCACTGAGCCTTAAGTGTTCAATATTTCATTCAGAAAACACACACACACACACACACACACACACACAGAACAGGTCTAGAATATCTGGAGTTCTCCATTTACACACTCCCAGAGGCCTGAAACTCCAGATCTGCCATCATTTCACAACACAGTTAGTCTGAGCTTCAGTCACCAGAGACATGAGCACACCAATCTGGAGGCTGCGAAATCTATATTTCATTACAAATATATGTATAACATATCATTCATTCATTCATTTTCCTTCAGCTTAGTCTCTTATTTATCAGGGGTCACCACAGCGGAATGAACCGCCAACTATTACAGCATATGTTTACACAGCAGATGCCCTTCCAGATGCAACCCAGTACTGGGAAACACCCATACACACACACACACACACACACATACACACACTCATACACTGCGGACAATTTAGTTAATCAATGCCCCTATAGTGCGTGTGTTTTGACCAAGCGGCAACATCCCGCTCTCCCTTGTTTAGCCAATACGGAAGTAACTGAAACTGCAACTCATCGACTGGCCTTTGGGGGCTCCATATACTCCAGATGTCCACTGACAGCCTGGTACAAAAGATGGTTTTGGTTCATATAGCTAATATTACTCTTCATGACAACTGTGAGGGGGGGGGATTTTTTATAGCTCATCTGTTTCGTTTTTATTAAGTTATATTAATTCTGCATAATTAAGGGCGGGGCCACTTGAGTGAGAGCTAGGTCTCGCTGGTCGTCATCATGTCAGCTGATTCCGGCTGATTAGCCGCTGAGCTCAGCATATACATCGTATTTTTGTTTTATGTGGCTTTACACAGTCAATTGCCTTTTGGAATTATATTCATAAATAGCCTTGCATTTACTAACGTCGACTATATTTGCAACACAATCTCACAGCATTAATCAATCAAATAACTTTTTGATTTAGTGGCTAATTCGTATCAATTCATACGATCTAATTCGTACTATTTAGTATGATTTGCTCATCACCCAATGGCAGTTGGGTTTAGGGGTGGGGTTGGGTTGGGTGCCACACCTCCTTTTTAAAATCGTACCTTTTTGTATGACTGAACTCGTACGAATTTGTACGAATTAGCCACTGAACTGACCAAACATAAAAGAGTTATGTTTTCTCATGAGATCAGGCTGATATCAGAGCAAAGTTTAGTGGCTCAATGTATTACAACAGTGTTTTTAAAAGACTAAACACTTTATTGATATAGTGTACAACCAAGCACATGTGGTCAGAACACAAACGAGTCGCAGGTAATGAAGCGTTTAAGCGTATTATTAAGGGTAAGAGTTTAAGAGTATTAAGCTGCGGTCACACTGGGCTTTTCCTCCCATAGACTTCCATTCATACGCACGTGAATGCGTCAGACCGGAAACGCAGGGTCATGCGTTAAGTTTCGCAGGTCGATGCGGTGCAAAGTTCAAGCTTGGTGAACTCTGACCTGCAAAATCGCATCACTTGACTGCGTGAGACCAATCGAGGATCAAAACAGGACCTCTCTGGACAGAAATTTAAAACATGGAGCAAATCGCTGGCTTTTTTAATGTCTAAACATTTGATTTAATCCCGCCCCTTTTCACAGCGCCGCATGACAGAATTTCGCACACACAAAGCCCAGTGTGACCGCAGCTTTAGGCGTTTCTCCCAAAGAAAAATCCGTCTAAGCACAATGCTAGCAGGCGTCTATAGCTCCACTGATGCTCCGTCTCTTTGCCCTTGTTTGGTATCCCCCATGATTATTACTTTAGTGTGTAAAGTCCAGCCTGATCTCACGAGAAAACGTAAGTATTTTACGTTTTGTCGGTGCAATGATGTGCAAACAAAATGGCGACAGTTGGCCACCCCTACTTGTAGCTTCATTTGCGCTTTTCAGAAACTGGGTGACGTCACTGATACTACGTCCATATCTTTTACAGTCTATGGTTTGGGAAACTGGAGCACCCGGAGGAAACCCAGGGGAACACGAGGAGAACATGCAAATTCCACTGAGAAATGCCAACTGGCATAGCCAGGACTCAAACCAGCGACCTTCTTGCTGTGAGGCAACAGTCCTAACCACTAAGCCATGTCATTTCATTCATTCACTCATTTTCTTTTCGGCTTAGTCCCTTTATTAATCCAGGGTCACCCCAGCAGAATGAACCGCCAACTTATCCAGCATGGTTTACGCAGCAGATGCCCTTCTAGCCGCAATCCATCACTGGGAAACATCCATACACACTCATTCACACACATACACTACGGACAATTTAGCCTACCCAATTCACCTGTACCACATGTGTGGACTTGTCGGGGAAACCGGAGCACCCAGAGGAAACCCACACCAACACAGGGAGAACTTGCAAACTCAACACAGAAATGCCAACTGGCCCAGTTGGGACTTAAACCAGCGACCTTCTTGCTGTGAGGCGACAGTCCTAACCACTGAGCCATGTCTTTCATGCTGAATTTTTTTTAAAACAAAGGCACGGAAAACAGCCGTAAACAAGTGGACACCGCCTCAGATGTTCGGTCTGTTTCTCTGTTTCTCTAATGGTAAACAGTGGTAATGGAGTTTCCTCCCCTTGATCTCTCACCCGTCTGTGTTTACTGACCGTCTGTTTCCTCCATCACTCTTCCCTAAAGCAGCTGTTTCCACAACACCTTTGTGTTCTGATGGTTACGTGTTTCTTTTCAGCATTTGTGTGTTTTATAACCTGTACGGGCATGTGTGGAGGTTAAAATCAAGGGTTTAGCTGCTTAACTTCAGTGGTCTGACATTCTGTGTTTAGTCACTAAGCCATACAAGTCAAAGCTCTGCTTATTTTCTCCATTGAGGAAAATGATTAATGATAACTTATAGGTAGGATGCGTGATAAATTGGTGGTCATATTGATATCGACTGATAAATGCTAGTTTTAATGTACTTGTTATTAGTCCGACACTGATGCAGGATGTTACTTACTCCGCAATGCCCGGTGGCAGAGTAACAACTCGTTAATTCATGCTCAAGCAAATGATGAGACGGACAAAAATCGGACAAAACAGCTCCCGGGTGGATCAACTGGAGTAAACATAAAACAAAACCGGATAAAAACTTTCTCCCTCTGATTCACTGCACACAGCAACAGCTCACATCATACCAGCATGCATGTCGAACTACACTACCCACAATGCACTTCGTTATGGACTACGACTCCCATAAATAGCAGTCTTAAAGCGGCCACTTCTACTTCCCCACTCCAGCAACAAGGAGTCAATGCAATGTTTGGTGTGAACGCAGCCGTGCTGGCCAATCAGAAGGGAGAAAACAGAGCGCACACTGATGTCATTTACATTTTACATTCATTCATTCATTTTGAAGACACTTTTCTCCAAAGTGACTTATTCAAGTTTATTTGCACCACACTTTTCACAATAATTAATGTTTCAAAGCAGATTAACCAAAGGTGTAAATTATAGTATTACAATCAGAAAACGTATGGTTATTATTTACCACAACTTCATTAGTTACTAATAACTTGAACTAATTAAATAGTAATCTTTAATAGCTTTAAACAGTTGAAGTTATTGGGCGACACGGTGTGTCAGTGGTTAGCACTGTAGCCTCACAGCAAGAAGGTTGCTGGTTCGAGCCCCGGCTGGGTCAGTAGGCATTTCTGTGTGGAGTTTGCATGTTCTCCCCGTGTTGGTGTGTGTTTCCTCCGGGTGCTCCGGTTTCCCCCACAGTCCAAACACATGCGCTATAGGGGAATTGATGAGCTAAACAGGCTGTAGAGTATAAGTGTGTGTATGAATGAGTGTGTATGGGTGTTTCCCAGTACTTGGTTACAGCTGGAAGGGGATACGCTGTGTAAAAGATATGCTGGAATAGTTGGCGGTTTATTCTGCTGTGGCAACCTATAAAATAGAGACTAAAAATGTAGACAGAATAAAAGTGTAAAGTTTGGTGTGTGTGATCAGGATATAGACAGAATAAAAGTGTAAAGTTTGGTGTGTGTGATCAGAATATAGACAGAATAACAGTGTAAAGTTTGGTGTGTGTGATCAGAATATAGACAGAATAAAAGTGTAAAGTTTGGTGTGTGTGATCAGAATATAGACAGAATAACAGTGTAAAGTTTGGTGTGTGTGATCGGAATATAGACAGAATAACAGTGTAAAGTTTGGTGTGTGTGATCGGAATATAGACAGAATAAAAGTGTAAAGTTTGGTGTGTGTGATCAGAATATAGACAGAATAAAAGTGTAAAGTTTGGTGTGTGTGATCAGAATACAGACAGAATAAAAGTGTAAAGTTTGGTGTGTGTGATCAGAATATAGACAGAATAAAAGTGTAAAGTTTGGTGTGTGTGATCAGAATATAGACCGAATATAAGTGTAAAGTTTGGTGTGTGTGATCAGAATATAGACAGAATAAAAGTGTAAAGTTTGGTGTGTGTGATCAGGATATAGACAGAATAAAAGTGTAAAGTTTGGTGTGTGTGATCAGGATATAGACAGAATAAAAGTGTAAAGTTTGGTGTGTGTGATCAGGATATAGACAGAATAAAAGTGTAAAGTTTGGTGTGTGTGATCAGAATATAGACAGAATAAAAGTGTAAAGTTTGGTGTGTGTGATCAGAATATAGACAGAATAAAAGTGTAAAGTTTGGTGTATGTGATCAGAATATAGACTGAATAAAAGTGTAAAGTTTGGTGTGTGTGATCAGAATATAGACAGAATAACAGTGTAAAGTTTGGTGTGTGTGATCGGAATATAGACAGAATAAAAGTGTAAAGTTTGGTGTGTGTGATCAGAATATAGACAGAATAAAAGTGTAAAGTTTGGTGTGTGTGATCAGAATACAGACAGAATAAAAGTGTAAAGTTTGGTGTGTGTGATCAGAATATAGACAGAATAAAAGTGTAAAGTTTGGTGTGTGTGATCAGAATATAGACCGAATATAAGTGTAAAGTTTGGTGTGTGTGATCAGAATATAGACAGAATAAAAGTGTAAAGTTTGGTGTGATCAGAATATAGACAGAATAAAAGTGTAAAGTTTGGTGTGTGTGATCAGAATATAGACAGAATAAAAGTGTAAAGTTTGGTGTGTGTGATCAGAATATAGACAGAATAAAAGTGTAAAGTTTGGTGTGTGTGATCAGAATATAGACCGAATATAAGTGTAAAGTTTGGTGTGTGTGTGTGTGTGTGTGTGTGTGTGTGTGTGTGTGTGTGTGTGTGTGTGTGTGTGTGTGTGTGTGTGTGTGATCAGAATATAGACAGAATACATCTGTAAAGTTTGCTGTAAGTGTTACTAATGAGGAGATTTCATTCTTAATTACCCAATTAGGGTTTTGTAATGAAATCTACAGATGCAAATAGATAAAGTGCACTAAAATAGGCATTTTAACGTGTATTCTGAATGTTTTCTTCTAAAAGAAGACAACAGATGGAGGAAAACAGACTGAAATGTGGATGTAGTGCTTTGCCTTAAAGCAGATATGTAAAGTCCAGCATTTCCAAGTGTGTGTGTGTGTGTGTGTGTGTGTGTGTGTGTGTGTGTGTGTAATTGAGATGAATGTGCACACATGCTGATATCAAACAGATACACTCATTCCAGGTACATTAGATCTTTCAGAAACACACTCATTGTTTTAAAGTAAAACTCAAGCCAGTTCTGAGATTCACAGATCCAGCAGCCAAACACACACACACACACACACACGCACACACACACACAAAACACACATTCTTTATGACTTTAATAACAGAAATGTGAGCGATGACCTCAGTGTTTTATAACGCTGAACACAGTTCTGCTCTTACATCATACACACATTCGAGCTGTCAAAATGTCATACGTGATGTTTACATGCTGAAGTCTACAATTACAACACACTTCTACAATATAATAATTAATCGACATGAAATGTTTAACCTCAAACTTACAGCAAGTTCCATATGGAGAAAATTACACACAGTTGGTAAAAATTCATATTTTTCTAAATTGACACACACACACACACACACACACACACACACACACACACACACACACACACATATTTTTCACACAATAATCTTACTGCACATTATTCAGAAAATAGTTGGTGGACTCAGAGGACAATACATGTTTCACAGTCCAAGATTTTTCCTGTTCAAAAGTGGAGAAGTTGTCAGTGCGCGTCTCGCCGGCGCATCTATGACCAAGTCAGCAAGTCTTTGTGACTATCAAGAGCCGTGGTATCCAGAGTAATGCCAGCAACCTCAACTCCCCTGTTTTCAGCAGAACTGTTGGTCTGGAGCATCACAGGCTCAGGAGCTATACATGGCCGGCTGTTATAGCCATGCCTTTGGTCGTTCATGCCAATGCCAAACCTCGGTTTCAATGGTGCCAGCAGTGAGAATCTTGGGTTGTGGACAATGAGAAACATGTATTGTTCTCTGATGAGTCCACTGTCACTGTCTTTCTCACATTTGGGAGAGTTTCAGTGGTGAGAAGCCCCAAAGAAGCGTCCCACCCAGACTGTTGCATGCCCAGAGTGAAGCATGGGGGGGGATCAGTGATGGTTTGGGCTGCGATATCATGGCATTGCCTAGGCCCAATCCTAGATTAAGCGTCACTGCCAGAGACTACCGACCTATTCTGGAGGACCATGTGCACCCAATCAGTCAAACACTGTGTCCTGAAGGCCTTGAACATCTTCTATGGCCTGCACAATACCCAGATCTAAATATTATTGAGCACTTTGTTTAGTGACCTGGACACTATTCTGAAGAAGAATGATCAGAATCAGGTAAGAATGTTGCGCGACATACGTTGTGCAAACGTAGGCTTTGAATATCACTTTTGTTAAACACACCAGGTTAGGGGTGTGCTCCACCCGCTGTAATTTTAGTGTAGGTTAGGTAGTGCGTCAGAGACGTGAAGATTTTCTTTTTTAATATTGATATATTGTAACTATATTTTTGGATAGTTAGGGTACAAGTTGAGCCAATAGAACAGCTTCTTTTGTTTTATTTATTTCTATTGTTTGGAGGCCGCTCACGTTGCATCTCTCCAACTCTCCCACCGGTTTAAACATTGTGTCCTGTTTGTTGTCTGTGATTTTCAATATATTTTTGTAAATATTTATTGTTCTTTATATATACATATTTTTGCACTCATTTTCACTATCTTTTGTAAATAAAACTCACTTTATTGCATTTAGTTAGTTGTGGTATTTTATCAGTCTCCTCCTTCTTAACTGACCATCTTTAAGATTATAACTATATATATATTCATTCATTTTCTCTTCGGATTAGTACCTTTATTAATCTGGGAGCGCCACAGCAGAATGAACCGCCAACTTATCCAGATCCAGCATATGTTTTACGCAGTGGATGCCCTTCCAGCTGCAACCCATCACTGGAAAAAAGTAAAATAAAATAAATTATACATACACACAAACTAATTATGCATTAACATTTTTATGCTATTTTACATATTAGGTTTTAATAAATATTATTCATATTTATAGATTAATGTGGATTATTTTCAGATCTGAATAAGATCAAAATAATCGAATGTTAAGTAAAAATAAATAGCTTCTTTTGTTTTATTTATTTCTATTGTTTGGACGCCGCTCACGTCGCATCTCTCCAACTCTCCCACCTGTTTAAACATTGTGTCCTGTTTGTTGTCTGTGATTTTCAATATATTTTTGTAAATATTTATTGTTCTTTATATATACATATTTTTGCACTCATTGTTTTTGCTTATGTGTTTCGTCCAAAATTGTTAGTCTCCTCTCCCTTAACTGACCATCTTTAAGATTGTAACTATATATATATATTCATTCATTCAATTTCTCTTCGAATTAGTACCTTTATTAATCTGGGATCGCCACAGCAGAATGAACCGCCAACTTATCCAGATCCAGCATATGTTTTACGCAGTTGATGCCCTTCCAGCTGCAACCCATAACTGGGAAAAAATAAATAAATAAATAAATTATACATACACACAAACTAATTATGCTATATTTTTATACTATTTTACATATTAGGTTTTAATAAATAATATTTATATTTATTGATTAATGTGGAATATTTTCAGATCTGAATAAGATCAAAATAATCTAATGTGAAGTGAAAATAAATAAAAGCAGAATGTACTATTTATAATTTGTCAATCTGTAATAAACTAAAGTTTGTGCATAATCTGACAGCACTAGTTATGAATATAAATAACTTCAGACTATTGTTTTAAAGCCACTTCTGGTCTGTTTCTAACTAATATAAATCATCTTTTGTTTATGACAATATCTAAACGCTTGATTCTAACAATTAAATCACTGCTCTAAAATAATCCAGTGTTTGTGTGGTTGAAAATAAACTGCACTGGTTTATGATAAAGTGCGATAAATCAATGTATTTTCATTCATTCAGCTGAGATTAATCATGCAAGTTCACACAAACTCTCCTGAAGACATTAGTTTGAGTTTCTCTCTGCGTGTTAAGACTCTGGTAGGTGACAGACAAATAAATCGGCTTTATTTTCTAATCAGCACGAGCTCTGAACTGTAGAAAGCCAGATCTTTAGTCCACTAAAAACAGAGCGCTCAGGGTTTGGAGAGCGGAGAAATCTGACATCTGTGCGGATTTACAGAGAGACCAGATGGAGAATGAAGATCAGAAACCATCAATCTTCACTAAAAGTGCAAACTCTAAGGGGAAGACGAGAAGGGAACGAGCCACAGATTGAGGGAACAGCAGCTTTTCCACTCACAGAAATCAGAACAATGCGTCGATGAACTAATGTGTCGTTTTAGACAAAGATGTAGAGGTTTAAGTTAATGTCTAAAACACAAACAAACGAATAAATGAATGAATGAATGAATGAATGAATGAATGAATGAATAAATAAATAAATGCATGAATGATGAACAAATGAGTAAAAAACAAAGAACAAATGACTACGTAAACAAATGAATGAGTAAACAAATGAATTAATGAGTAAACGAATGCATGAATGAATGAATAAACAACTGAATGAATGAGTGAAAAATAGAGTAAACGAATGAATTAACAACAAATGAATGAATGAATGAATGAATGAGTGAATGAATGAATGAATGAACGAACCAATAAATGAAGGAGAGTAAATCAATGAGTAAATGAATGAATGAATGAATGAATAAGTAAATCAATGAGCAAACAACTGTATAAATGAGTGAACACATGAGTAAATGAATGAAAGAACAAATGAGTAAACAAATGAATTAACAACTTGATGCAAGACTGAAAAAGTAAACAAATGAATAAATAAATGAGTGAATGAATAAGTAAATTAATCAATGAATGAGTAAATCAATGAGCAAATGAATGAGTAAATGAATGACGACTGACTGAATGAACAAATTAATGAATGACTAAGGAGTGAATGAATGACTGTATGAACAAATTAATAAAATGAATGAGTAAATTAATTAATGAGTAAATGAACAAGTAAATTAACAAATAAATGAGTAAACCAATGAATGAATGAGTAAACCAGTTAATGAATTAAGTAAATGAATTAATAAATTACTGAATGAGCAAATGAATGAATGAGTAAACCAATGAATGATTTAATGAGTAAATAAAGGAATAAATGACTGAACAAACAAATGAATGAGTAAACCAAAGAATGAATAAATAAGCAAACAAATGAATGAATAAATGAATGAGAATAAGAATTCAAGAACGATTGAATGAATAGGTAAAGAAATGAGTGAGTGAATGAATGGATGAATGAATGAATGTGTGAAACAATGAATAAATGAACAAAAGATTGAACAAATTAATGAATGAATGGGTAAAAATTTTATGAATAATTGAATGACCGAATGAAGTAAATCAATGAATGAACAAATAAATAAAATAATAAATTAATTATTTAAAAACTGAAAAAAATGAATATACAAGGAATAATTAGAAAAAATAATTAAATTTTCTTGAAAAAAAACAGCAATAAATAAGCAAAAGAATGAATGAATGAATGAATAATTTTAAAAATGTAATTGTTTGTAAAGATACCAGTAAAATCTGAATGAAAACTGTTTCCTTTTTTCTAAGAAGTGAAAGCACATCTCTGCTCTGTCTCTCTCTCTCTGTGTGTGTGTGTGTGTGTGTGTGTGTGTGCGTGTGTGTGTGTGTGTGTGTGTGTGTGTGTGTGTGTGTGTGTGTGTGTGTGTAATTGGGTTTTGTCTGCTCCTGTAGGCACTCACATGCATGAATATTTCAGAGTGGAAGAGAAACTTCCTCTAAACATCCATCAAACAGCCGAGTGGAGCCGGATGGAGAAGCGAGAAGAGACGTCGCCCTGGGCTTCTGAAACCCAAACCCAGCGTCCGTCCGTCCATCCGCTGTTAATGACATTAGACATCCAGATTAAACACAGCACAAACAGGGTCATGAACCTGCACATTCTCTGACATACACACATTTATGATCACAGCGGAGAAACCGGATGTTTGATGTTCAGAAATACAAAAGATGATGGTGAAACCTATTTACACTCAGAAATGACGACAGAATTAAAAGAAAATCACTACAATAATATGAACGAATGAATTAGTTAATTAATGAGAAAACAAATGAAAGAGCTAAAGAATGAGTAAACAATGAATGAATGAATGAATGAATGAACCAAATGAATGAGTAAATGAATGGATGAATGAGCAATTTAATGAGTAAACTAATGAATGAATGAATGAATGAATGAAGCCAACCTATAAATTATTTGCACTCAGAAATGACCACAGAGTAAAAAAAATAAATCAATTAATAAATGAGTAAACAAATTAATAAATAAAAGAATTAATGAATGAATGAGTAAACAAATGAATAAATGTATGAATAAGTAAAGGAATGAACAATGTAACTGACAAATCAATGAACTTGTAAACGAATGAGTGAATGAGTAATTGAATGAATGAGCAGATAATTAAATGAGTAAACCAATTACTGAATGAATTAATGAATGAATAAGCAAATAATTAAATGAATGGCTAAATGAATGAATGAGTGAATTAATGAATGAGCAAACGAAAGAATGAGCAAATGGGAAAGAAAGCATGAATGGATGAATGAATAAACCAAAGAATTAGCAAGCAAGCAAAGTATTAATGAGCAAAAGAAAGAAATAATGAATGAATGGATTAATTACTAAATAATTAATTAAGCCAACTGGACATTGGTTGTGTATGTTGACATGGTAATAAAATTTACACTGAAATTTACAGAAATTTACACTGATCATGCAAACAGTGTAAAACTGGTGGAAGATACACATGAAATGGTTAAAAATTTTGAGAAAACAGTAAAACAAAAAAAACAACATTACAAGATGCAAACAAAAACAAAAAAATTATAATCAATGGAACTAACAAAAACAAAGTAATAAACAAAGAAATAAATTAATGAAAGAATGAATGAATGATGGAATGAATGAATGGATGAATTAATGAAACAATTCACAAAGAAAAACAAAGCCATGAATGAAGAAACAGAAATTAACTATCAGGATCAAATGAATGAATGAAAAAATCACAAAGAAACAAAGGAATGAATAAAGAAACAAAGAAATTATCTAACAGGAACAAATGCATGAATGAATGAATGAATGAATGAATAAACAAACAAACCAAGGAATGAACTAACAGGAACAAAAGAATGAATGAATGAATGAATGAATGAATTAATTAATTAATTAATGAATGAATGAAAGAACAAATGAATGAACAAACAAACAAACAAAGGAATGAGCGAACAGGAACAAATGAATGAATGAATGAATGAATGAATGAATGAATGAATGAATGAATGAATGAATGAATGAAAGAACAAATGAATGAACAAACAAACAAAGGAATGAGCGAACAGGAACAAATGAATGAATGAATGAATGAATGAATGAATGAATGAAAAAATTCACAAAGAAAAACAAAGCCATGAATGAAGAAACAAAGAAATTAACTAACAGGAACAAATGAATGAATGAAAAAATTCACAAAGAAACAAATGGATGAATAAAGAAACAAAGAAATTATCTAACAGGAACAAATAAATGAATGAATTAATGAATGAATGAACAAACAATCAAAGGAATGAACTAACAGGAACAAAAGAATGAATAAATGAATGAACGAACGAATGATTGAAGAAACAAACAAAGGAATGAACGAACAAGAACAAATGAATGAATGTTTGAATGAATGAATGAATGAATGAATGAATGAATGAATAAAAAAGCACAAAGATACAAACAATGGAACGTATGAAGGAGAAAAGAAAGGAAGGAATGAAGAAACAAACAAACAAACAAATGAACTAACAGGAACAAATGAATGAATGAACGAACAAATGAAGTAACAAACAAACAAAGGATTTAACTAACAGGAACAGATGAATGAATGAATGAATGAATGAATGAATGAATGAAAAAAGACACAAAGATACAAACAAAGGAATGATTGAAGGAGAAAAAGAAGGAAGGAATGAACTAACAGGAACAAATGAATGAATGAAGAAAAAGGCACAAAGAAAGAAGAACGAATGAAGGAACAAACAAACAAAGCAGTGGTCAAGCAAAACTTGCATCTATATGAGCAGAAAGAATGAAATGGAGAACGTTTGCTTGTTTAAAGCTTATGTGAAGTCCTGAATTTTCAGTACTATAAGCTGATGAAGTTTATATTCAGTACTATAAGTTGGTGGTGCTATAAAAATGTTTGTTTGTGTTGTGATGGGAGGGGACTCATCATTTGCTCTTCTTTTACTCTAAAGTGTATAATATAATGTTAGTAATCTAAATTGATTGTTTGGAATAAAGTTGGTTCTAAATTCTGGGTGTATTGACTCAGAATGATCTGTTTCTGTTTTCTCTATTTTATAAAGGCAGATATCCCCAAACCTCCCACAGCTCCAGCATCTGTGAAGAGTTAGCGCTCAGTAATTCAGTCAGATGACATTATCATGTTCAGATCCTCCTATATGTCTGTGTGAAATATAATACTGGAACGTGTGTCGAACCACAGTATATCAGCTGTGGATGATAAACGGCTCACGGAAAACACCAGCAAACGTCAAATACCAGCAAACATCAGTGTTGTTCATCTGCCACGTGTGGCACTGAAAATCCTCATCTGGAGGAATATGCACTGCCAAAACTGCTTTTCTTACCTAAGAGTTTTTGTCTTGCTTCTAGTCCAAATATCTAAACCAAACCAGGGGTCTCAAACTCAAATTAGCGGGGGGCCATTTCAGTGACTGACAATTCATAGAAGGGCCGTTTTGTCATTCAAGCACAAGAAAAAAGTGGAAACCTGACATTATTGATGCATCTTAGGACAACAGACATGACTTTTATATTTTAAGCATTACCAGTCACCAGCTGCTGAAATATATCTGTGGGTGTTGTGTGTATGGCAGAGCATTAGACATACTCAGTCATTCTTACACAGAGTATATGCAGTCAAAACTCCAGCTTTTTGTTTCTTGTTGTACATATTGAAAGGGGAGTTTAAATTGCTATTAAAATACTACAAACAATAGGCATAATAATTATTATTCTGTCCCAACCAATTGTATTGTCCCAATAGCGCAAGACAGCAGAGAGCAGTTTGAGTAACTTAAGTAACTTTCATAATTCTTCTCAATGTCTTTCTTCTCAATGTCTTTCTTTATTTGTAAAACTACAACAAAGAGGGGTAAAGTGTGTACATATTCACATTTATTTTAACAAGTTCAATTCAACTAGCAGTACAAATATACAAACGAACATAGTTTTTATGCAAATCTTAATAAGCATATGAGGAAAATCTATTAAATGAGACCATTTGAATCGAATATTAGCAAAATGATCATATTTGATGCACCACCAGCACAACGTGTAAGCCATGAAGAAGTGTTTGAACAACAAAATACAAACTGATAATAATCAAATGAGCCCTGAATATTTACAAAAATAGAGCTTTAGTAAAAATAGAGTGCTTACGGACATATACTTTCATGTTTAAATCAGCCGCAGATTTAAGTGAAGTTTCATAAACTAATTTCGAGAGGAGCACGTGATATGATTGAGCACGACTGGATGCTCATTTGTAATCAGTAATAATCCAATCAGAGTGATCCTAGTTTACTATAAATGGATCATTTTCTCCCTACTGTTCTATCTTCGTTTGGAAGAATCCCCCCTTCCACCCCATCTCCTCCTTTTCCTCCCTTTTCTAAAGGGGGAGCTCTCGAGACCTACCTGATCTCGGATCTCCTGATATGCTTATCGACCGGGCGGGAGCCCTGGGCTCAAATATCTCCGAGCTTAGGGTTCTCTCCCGGGACAGCATGCCAAACCTGCTTTAAACGCCAAGCATATCTAAGTGGGAACTCTTGAAAACGCATGCGAGTTACTCTCGACCGTACACTGAGAGAAAATGAAAGTAAAACTAATCTGAATGCAGTACTTTAAATGTCGCCTAGGTTGCAGGTCAAAACCAGAAGTGGCTGGGCTAGACACGACTGCACAACAATGATAGTGGTTCAAATATATGTTTTGGGGCGAATCTCGTTATATTTTTGACGTCAGTTGCAGGCCGGAGGGAGGAGTAGGGCAGGCCGCAAATGGCCCATGGGCCGGAAGTTTGAGACCCCTCATTTAAACATACTTAAATCAAGAAGCATTTTCTAGACAATAAAAAAATATTGTCTTGTTACAGAAATAATGAGTCAAAATGACCCATTTTCCCTTACAGCAAGCAAAATAATCTGCCAATAAAGTAAGAAGGTAATCTTAATTCAAAGCGAAAAAACAAGATTATTTTCTTACCCCATTGTCTGATTAATTTGCTTGTTTAAGAAAAACAATCAATTTTGACTCATTATTTCTAAAAACGAGAATATTTTTAGCTTGTCTAGAAAATGCTTCTTGATTTAAGAACTTTAAGATATTTAGACTAGAAACAAGACAGAAACTGAGTAAGAAAAGCATATTTGCAGTGAGGAATAACCAAAGCTACAAACAAACAAACAAACATATAAAAATATGAATGAGCAAACAAAAGGAACAAAAACAAAGGAACAAACAAAGAATGAATAAATGAAAACATGAACAGGTGAATGAAGTAATGAATAAACAAAAAAAATGAAGGAATCTCTCTCTCTCTCTTTATATATATATATATATATATATATATATATATATATATATATATATATATATATATATATATATATATATATATATAGAACCAGACAGAACCAGTTCTGCCTGGTTCTTGAATCTGATTGGCTGATAGCCGTGCAATATTCTGCCAGTAACAGCACTCGTCCAGCCTCTTCACCCTTCACCTTTGTGTATTACTCCACCCACATAGTCGAGAATGTAGTTGTTTAGAGTGCAACTATGCAGTTTATTTATTAGGATTGTGCCTAATTTAAATATTTATAATTTCAGAGAGACAGCGCATCTGCGGCCATTAGCCTGTCTTTGAGCAAAAACGGTTGATAATGTTCATCCACAAGATGGCGACAGAGACCACATTATACGCTCTAAGAGAAAACCAGTGTAATTTCAAACTACAGCTGATCAAATCATTATTAAACAGGTAAGTGACTTTCTAAGTGGATCTCTCACTTTTGTATGTTGTAGTGCTGTATTTAATGCTGTTGCAACAGAGAAATACTGGGAGTTATCTCTGTAGATTGATGGCATTTCATGCCGTTCAGCCTTATAATCTTAAAATGTGAGAAAATCACTTGTTTTGTCATAACTTTAGACATTAAGCTAGAGAATCATTCAAACACTAGCTCTAAAGTAACGTTGGTAAATGAGCAATGTATATCACACAAGTAGCAGTGCAATGTGGCTGTATATCGGCACTGGTGGGACACTAAGGCACAAGGCCACACACACCTCCCACCAGTGCCGATATACAGCCATATTGCACTACTACTTGTGTGATATATATATATATATATAAATTCAGGAATAAAGAGTATTACTTTAAAAAAATGATTTGATTGTTCACCAACTGTCACAGTTTGGGGTAAGGAAGAGGAGGACCCAATTACAGCATGTGAAGGACTTTTAAATTAATAAAAGAAACAGAACAAACTTAAATAACCCCATGGGGGAAAACAGTAACAAACAAAAACATGACTTGACTCAATTTAACTCGGCTTGACATAGCAACATGACAGACCAGACGGACCAGCACAGGACAGAGCACAGTGGGAGAATAAACAGGGAAAGCAAACCAATAAATTGACAAGTGGGCAAGTGAACATATAATGATAAATAATAGGATAACAAGGTGGGTGGGACAAGACGATACACAGGAGAGCACATGGTACAAAAACACAACAAAAGCCATGTGCTCACGTAAATACAGGACTAGAACATGTAGACAATGAGAGAATTCATTAATCGCATGTTCACATGAAACACAACACTAAAGCATGCGGCCACAATGTAAACACAGAGTAACATGCTTAGACAACACCAACACAAACAGAACGCAAGACACGAGTACACGATAAATGAAAACACTTACCATGCATTCACACATGCAACATGCATGTTCCATCCCAGCGCCAACCGAAGCCGAAATCAACTAGACCGAGGCACTGAGAATGAAACACCACTCTGTAGACTGAACAAACTCAAACACCAGGATGAGAGTGTGCATCCCGAGCACGCCCGGACCTCACACGCCTGAGTCAAGCTCATACAAAAGATGAAGACAGACAGGAATTATGAGTGCTCGAACCGAGAAAACTTGAGCTGAGCACAACATACAAGATATGACAAGACTAGTGTAAGGACCAAAACGAGAATTAACAAGACCGAAGTGGAAGAATCCTGACACCAACAAATAAAGGTCAAAATGAAGATCAAAGATTTTTTGTTCAATATTATTAGTCCACTTAATAAATAATGTGTTTCGACTGTCTCTAGAACAAACCACTGTTATTCAATGACTTGCCTAATTTCCCTAACTTTAAGCTAATTAACCTGGTGAATACTAGTGTCTTGAAGAATATCTAGGCAAATATTCTTTACTGTCATCATGGCAAAGATAAAATAATCAGTTATAAGTAATGAGTTATTAAAACTATTATGATTAGAAATGTGTTGAACAAATCTTCTCTCTGTTGAATAGAAATTGGGTAAAAATATAAAAGAATTAAAATTGACCAGGAGTGAGAATAATTTTGACTTCATCAGCATTTTGCACACATTTACATAAGTAAACGCAGAACGCAGAACGCAGCAGCACGAGTGGTCTATGATGAACCCAAAAGAGCACATGTCACTCCGCTACTCACCCGTTTGCACTGGCTGCCAGTTGCTGCCCGCATCAAATTTAAAGCTCTGATGTTTGCTTACAAAGTGACCTCTAGCTTTGCTCCTTCGTATCTGCTCTCACTTCTGCAGATGTATGTGCCCTCCAGAAACTTGCGTTCTGTGAATGAACGTCGCCTCGTTGTTCCATCCCTAAGAGGGAAGAAATCACTTTCCCGAACTCTCACATTCAATCTGCCCAGTTGGTGGAATGAACTCCCTAACTACATCAGAACAGCAGAGTCACTTGCTGTCTTCAAGAAACGACTAAAAACGCAACTGTTTAGTCTCCACTTTCCTTCCTAATCTGCAACTGCCTCTCTGGCTATACCACTAACTGTGCCCTCTCTCTCTCTCTCTCTCTCTCTCTCTCAAAAAAAAAAAAAATTTTTACTAATGCTTTGCTTCTTAGACTTTACACAACTGAAACTTGTCTATAGCACTTGTTCACTGCTGCTCTTATAGTTGTGTAAATTGCTTCCTTGTCCTCATTTGTAAGTCGCTTTGGATAAAAGCGTCTGCTAAATGACTAAATGTAAATGTAAACATATGAAATAAAAAGAGTTGAATATCTGCACAGATTCCATGTGGTCCTACTCATGTTCAGCACATTACACTTTAATAAAACAATATGATTTTCATCATTGTTTCACACATATTTGGACATATATGATGATGTTCAGTGCATCAGGAATAAGGCGTTTATATCTGAGCAGATGTGAACTTTAAAAGCCTCGTCTTGTTAATTCTCACACATATAAACAGTGTGTTATTTCTGCGTCCTTCAGTGTTAATGCAGTGGTTTTCTCTTCCATCTCGCCTTTGACAAATGCTGTCAATTACGCTCTGCACATGTCCAAACACTCCAGCCACATGTTCATCTGCTAATCATTAAAATATGACTGGCATTTTTATATTCCAATCTGGAGATGTGCGAATGCTGGAGTTTCGTCATCTGTCCTGAGCCGTCAACCGTTTCGTTCAAACCGTTCAGACGCGAGTATTAGATCAGAAATGAGCGTTTATGGCCTGGAAATCATCCGACACGGTAATTAAAACATCTAAAACGAACATTTCCAGCTCCGCTTTTCTGATTGGATAAAGCACGTTCAAAGCCGGTGTAAAATGCCAATAAACACACATCTGTGATCAGGATTACGAGATGAACTCATGACCTTAAAAAACTGAAATCATCATACAACGGCAAAACTTCATACTTCCAGTGGTTCTCTGATTTTCATGCAAAATAATTGAAGGTGCCCTATAAAGGTTATGAAAGGTATTTCTAAGTATAGTGGAATAATCAGAGATCAGTGTCTTAAACATTAGTGTTTACTCATGAAAATGCAAGGAGTATAAACCCCGGTGGAAAAAAATGGCAATCAGAACACAAAGCAGACTGTTGCGTGTGTATATATATATATATATATATATATATATATATATATATATATATATATATATATATATATATATATATATATATATATATATATATATATATAATTTTAAATTGATATTTTTAATAGGAGGCTAACGCAGTGGCGCAGTAAACAGTGCTGCCGCCTCACAGCAAGAAGGTCACTGGTTCGAGCCTCGGCTGGGTCAGTTGACGTTTCTATGTGGAGTTTGCATGTTCTCCCTGCGTTCGCGTGGGTTTCCTCTGGGTGCTCCAGTTTCCCCCACAGTCCAAAGAAATGCGGTACAGGTAAATTGGGTAAGCTTAATTGCCCATAGTGTATGAGTGTGAATGAGAGTGTATGGATGTTTCCCAGAGATGGCTTGCAGCTGGAAGGGCATCCGCTGCGTGAAATATGTGCTGGATAGGTTAACGGTTCATTCCGCTGTGGTGACCCCGGATTAAAAAAGGGACTATGGCGAAAAGAAAATGAATTAATGAATGATAATAGGAGACTATACAATTTTATTTCTGTGCGTATACATTAGTACTGAAGCCAAATCTGGAGCTTATCTATCAAAATAACGTACGACAACAATCCAAAAACTAGTGCACTTAAATTTATATGTTATAGAAAAATATTAAATACAAATTTTAAAAAAAGAGGAAAAATCAAGAAAAGCAAATAAATAAAAAAACTTTAGTTGAAAACTTGTAGGTTTTAATTTTTTTGCAAAATATTATTTATTTATTTATTTAGTTTTATCTTTCAATTTCTAAATATGTTTGCTGTCTAAAATATTATTGTAATAAATATATCTGTTTAATAAATCTGTTTTGTTTCAATGCACCAAAATACACTGCCTATATTCACTGAGAAATGGAGAAAAATATTCATATCCTAAATAGGGTGTACTCAATTATGCTGAGCACTGTATATTTAATATAATATAATATAATACAATATAACATAATATAACGTTCTGTTTCCTAAGACAAATATCCTACTGAATACAGTAGATGACATTTGTTTTGTTTTACAGTTCACGTGCGTGTATATATGTGTGTATATTTATATATATATATATTTATTTATTTTTGAGATAAAAAAAAGGCTAATGTTGTGGTGGTAATTCCCAGATTTTTGTGTGGAGTTTGCATGTTCTTCCCGTGTTGGTGTGGGTTTCCTCCGGGTGCTCCGGTTTCCCCCACAGTCCAAATGCATGCGCTATAGGGGAATTGATTAACTAAATTGGCCGTAGTTTATGAGTGTGTGTGTGAATGAGTGTGTATGGGTGGTTCCCAGTACTGGGTTGCAGCTTGAAGGACATCAGCTGTGTAAAACATTTGCCTGAATAGTTGGTGGTTCATTCCGCAGTGTCGCCCTTTGATAAATAAGGGACTAAGATGAAGGAAAATGAATGAATGAATGAATGAATGTTTCTGTGTGGTGTAATGAAGCGTGTCTGCTCACCTGCTGTAATGCGGCTCATTTCTTCACATGCTGAAACATTCAGAGACTTTGGAGGTCAGGAGTTTCTTCTCTCCATTTAATTGAAAGAAAACTCTCCATGCCAGAGTCGATTATTTCTGAGCAGAACTCGACCCTCGACTCGGCTTCCCTCAGAGAAAGATGACCTTTGACCTCTGAAGAGCGTCCAGATCAGTGATTACTGTAACCCGACACGTTTCCTCACATCACACTGACCCTGAAGACCACTGTATAATAATGCACAGATATCACACACACACACACACACACAACATGCAGGATTAATCTTCACATTATAACGATAACCTGATAGCAAAAAAATGAAATGTTTGTTGAATATCACAATGTTGATGATGATTTCTGTCCGTTTCTCAAAGTGTTATTATTATTTATGAATATTTATATTTTTTTATGAATTTAATTGTATATTATTCATTTTATTTTGCATTATTTATTTTAGTATTATTATTAATTTTATTTTATTATTAATAATTTAAATTGTATTCTTAACATTTTAATGTTTTTTGCTTTTATTTTAACTCAAATTTAAAATATTGTTTGTTTATTTATTTATTAATTCATTGACCATTTATGCCTGTTTCTTACACAAGTGTTATCCATTTTATTATTATTATTATTAATTGTATTTTATTATTAATAATTTAAATTGTATTATTAACATTTTATTATTAATGTTTTTTGCTTTTATTTTAACTCAAATTTAAAATATTGTTTGTTTGTTTATTTATTAATTCGTTGACCATTTATGCCTGTTTCTTAAACAAGTGTTATTCATTTTATTATTATTTATATGATTATTACATTTTTAAAAATGTAATTCTATTATTATTCATTTTATTATTGTTGTTTTTATTTCATTATTAAAACTTTATGAATATTTTTATTAATAATCTTTACTCAATTGAAGATGAAAATTATTGATTTATTTATTTAACAGGTACGTCACTTTCTCATGTGTGTTAATAATTTTATTATTATTATTATTATTGTTATTGTTATAAATAATTATATTATAAATAAATCATTCATTCATTCATTTTTCTTCAGCTTAGTCCCTATTCATCAGTAGTCGCCACAGCGGAATGAATCGCCAACTATTCCAGGATATGTTTTACGCAGCGGATGCCCTTCCAGCTGCAACCCAGCTCTGGGAAACAGCCATATGGAGCACCCAGAGGAAACCCACACCAACACCAGGAGAACATGCAAACTCCACACAGAAATGCCAACTGACCCTGCTGGGACTCGAACCAGCGACCTTCTTGCTGTGAGGCCACAGTGCTAACCACTAAGCCACCATGACACCTATAAATAATGACATTTTTATTAATTTAATTGTATTATTACGAATTTTATTTGTATTATTAATTTAATTTTAATTGACGATGTTTTAGTGTTATTATTTACATTTTATTCATAATATTTTTGTCAATGTTTTTAAGTTGTTTTTATTTTTACTACTTAATTTTCTGTTTTTTTGCAAATGTCAAATGTTCCTTTAAGTTTGTGTACATTTTACTTTATTTCAGAACTTTTGAAATATATAAAATCATTTAGAGATTCATTATATGCACAACAAAGGATAATCTGCTTTTTTTATATTAAAAATAATAACACGAGGATGAAAATAAGGTAACACTTTTAATTCTCTGAGTAAATGTTCTGTAAAATGAGACCCTAATTAACAATACTGCAGAAGTAAAGCAGCGTTCAGTGCAGACCACCTGTAATAAGCCTGAAAAGTGCAGATCTGCAGTATTTCCAAACACCGGAGGATGTTTTCGAGATAATGGCGTCTCTGGGGAAGCTCTTCAAACACAGGCCGAGGTTCAGCCGAGGCCTTCCTGACCTCTGACCTTTGACCTGGAGGGTCGAAAGGCCGCATCAAATGTAAGCTGTTGTGATTTGCCACAAATGACCTTTCCAAGGAAAAACCTTTCTAGGAGTTTTCAGTGTGACAGAGTAAGAAAAACACATCAACATCACGACAAAAGTGCTAATTAAAGCAGTAGAGCAGTGATTTAACACATCTTTACTAAACCTGTTCAGTTATTTTAGTATTTCCCATTCAGTTCCTATGGGACAAATTATGGAGCTGTGTTTAAAAAGGACTCAACTTTGCTGAATCAAGTCCTCTTTTTTGTGTGTTTGCTCAAGTGGCAAACTTATAAAAAGTAGGCCAGTAGAGAGTGCTCAGATAAATGAAACCATTAAAAAAATAATTCACAAAGGTCTCAATAGTAATACATGCAAAAGACACGATGTACACATGCGTAGATAAATTCACACGCATGAAACCAAATTCACATGCACAAAATATTTATATATGAAGTCAGAATTATTTGCCCTCCTGAAAATTAATTTTTCTTTTTCTAATATTTCCCAAATAATGTTTACCAGATTCAGGAATTTTTCACTGTATTTCCTATAATATTTTTTCTTCTGGAGAAAGTCTTATTTGTTTTATTTAAAAGCAGTTTTTATTTTTTTAAAAACATTTTAAGGTCAATATTATTAGCCCCCTAATTACCCTAACTTTACCCTAAATAACCTAGTTAAGCCTTTAAATATCACTTTAAATGTCACACATATATATATATATACACACACACACACACACACACACACACGCACACACACACACACACACACTCACCGGCCACTTTATTAGGTACACCTGTCCAACTGCTTGTTAAAGCAAATTTCTAATCAGCCAATCAAGACGATCTGCTGCAGTTCAAAGCGAGCATCAGAATGGGGAAGAAAGGGGATTTAAGAGACTTTGACCGTGGCATGGTTGCTGGTGCCAGACGGGCTGGTCTGAGTATTTCAGAAACTGCTGATCTACTGGGATTTTCACGCACAACCATCTCTAGGGTTAACAGAGAATGGTCCGACAAAGAGGAAATATCCAGTGAGCGGCAGTTCTGTGGGCGCAAATGCCTTGTTGATGCCAGAGGTCAGAGGAGAATGGCCAGACTGGTTCCAGCGGATAGGAAGGCAACAGTAACTCAAATAAGCACTCGTTACAACCGAGGTCTGCAGAAGAGCATCTCTGAACACACAACACGTCCAACCTTAAGGCGGATGGGCTACAGCAGCAGAAGACCACACCGGGTGCCGCTCCTGTCAGCTAAGAACAGGAAACTGAGGCTACAATTCACACAGGCTCACCAAAACTGGACAATAGAAGATTGGAGAAACGTTGCCTGGTCTGATGAGTCTCCATTTCTGCTGACACATTCAGATGCTCGGCTCACAATTTGGCCTCAACAACATGAAATAAACCTTTCTTCATTTCTGGTTACATGGAAAGCCATTAGGGTGGTGCCATCTGTGTTTTAGGGTGGAGCTATCCATCCTTTAGGCCGGGTTATCAGTCCTTTAGGGCAGAGTTTTCAGTCATTTAGGGTGGAGCTATTAGTCCTTTTGGGCAGAGCTATCTATCATTTAGGGTGAAGCTATCTGTCTTTTAGGGGGACTATTAGTCAATTAGGGTGGGGCTATCAGTCTTTTAGGGCCGGGCTATTATTCCTTTAGGGAGGGGCTATCAGTCCTTTAGGGCGGAGCTATCAGTCATTTAGGGCAGAGTAGTCTCGTTTCTGTTCTACATTCAACTATTTGTAAAACTTTTTTCATTTTGTTAGTAATGCCCATCTTCCAACTATCCAAGCAGTTTCCAAAGGATAAAATCGTGCACTGCTCTACTGTTTTTTTCTAATTTCAGGACTGTTTGAATTGGATGTATGTCACGATTTTGGTAAAAAAGTCTTAACTTCAGTTTCATGGTGACTTTAAAGTTGAATAAATTAAGATCTTATCAATGCTTAATACTGATAAAAAAATAAGGATTTTTTAGCATAAAATAAAAATCAATAGTTTCAACTCATACAATGTATTTTTGGTTATTTCCAAACATTTTCCTCTGCAACACGAGACCAGCTTTGTGCTCCAGGGTCACATCCACTCCACTTTCAGCTGATGTATAAATCTGCTTAATTATGACTGTGGTTTTGTGGTCCAGGGTCACATTTAGTAATATAAATAATCAGAAAATCCCTGAGCACAGTTATCTGACCGCTATAGATCACTGTATTGAACAATCACAGAATACAACGTCAGATATCAGATTAAAAAAGCAATAAAGTGAAGCGGTGTGAAATGTGGGCAGTTTTCTGGTTAATCTCCGCACGACTCTTACTGTCAGCGAGTGTGATTTGTTTCACAAACCCCTTCACGCTTTGACCAACAGCTCAGTGGAGTCTGTCTCCGGGTTTGCTGTTGCCAGGAAGGTATTTTTCATTGAGTAAATAATTACGGATCGTTCCCTACTATTTCATAAGCTGCTGTGGAAATGGCAGGGTTTGTGCTCACAGCTGCCGTGGATGAATTTCTGCGATGACATTATGAGTGATGCTGCTAAAGTCATTACCAGCATTTCATCATTTACTCGCTGAGCGTATATCTTTCATTGTCCGCAAACGATGCTTAGGAGAATATCGCCTTTCTGGCAGTGTTAGAGAGTGTGTGTGTGTGTGGCTTCGCTCGAACACCTGCAGTCCCACAACACACCACCTCTAAAATAAACAGGCAGTAATGGAAAAAGATCAGTCATTAATTAAAATGTTTGTTTTTAGGCAACACGCTGCATGCACTGGGTCGTTTTGACATTAAGGTGCCCGCTGGGTAAAGTGTTCTTTCAGACGAGTGCTTTTACACATGTATTTTATAACTGTTTGTGTTAAGTTTAATTTCAGTGAACATCAGTGATGGGAATAACGGCGCTATAAACAAACAGCATTACCAACAGCGATACTTTTTTTCAGAAACGAGTAATCAACTGAGTTACTGTTTCCCACGCTACAACGCAATTACCGTTACTGACATTAAAATGCGTGTTACTATAATGAAGTACTGAAGCGGTTTTTCATGCAAGCAGCATCTCTCTCAGCCATAGGACCTCTCTTTCTCTGAGGTGTGTGTTTGGGGCTGGGGCGGGACACCAGTAATGATGATCGGTGTGTCTGTGAACGTGGTGTAACTGAGAACATGATGATTGGCTTAGACAGAGTACAGTGTTTCCCCTACCATTATATTAGGGTGATGCCTCGCCCCCTCAACGGCTTTTCCCAGCCCCCCTTGAAGTTAATTGTATTTTATATATAGCGTGAGATCACAACCTTTTTTAAATAAACAAGCTAAATAGCCATATGTAATAGCTTATTTACACAACAGCATGTGATTTCTGTCTCTACATGGTCGCGCAATTACACATTTGCCACTCTCTGCTGTATGGCAATGAGTGTGTGCGCGCCACATCTGACAGGACCGAACAAGCATGTGCCCTCCTGTATATTATGCACAGCCTACAGCAGCCACAACACATTTAAAATGATGTGTGTGGGTGTAAGCACACCTGCCAATAGTCCCGTTTTTCCCGGGAGTCTCCCGTATTTCAGACCCATCTCCCGCCACCCTCCCGTTTTGTTATTTCTCCCGGAAAACTCCTGTAATTTTCATAGCGTTCGCCCCTATCTAGCGTCTCATCCAACCTAATGAGCTCTCCCGGAAGCTCTGCAAGTCTCCCGCAAATTTACACCAGCACGTGATCCCCAAAAAATTAGTTAAAATAGCTGGAAATCATGATGATGAGAGTGAATGAGCAAGAGAACAGATCACGAGAGGCAAAGTGATGGACTAAGCACTGCATTTCTGGGGTTAAATGAATAGAGCAGTGAAGATATCGCGAGTGCAAATCCCTTTCATTGAGAGATCTGCTGTCAATATTTGGAGATGAGCGAAATATCTGAATGGTCTTACATGTATTTAGGCCTTTTTACATTTAACACTGAAAGTTCTGTGTTTTGACAAGATTGCAAGTTCACTAAAAGCTAACTGGAATCATTAAATAAATAAAACTTTTATTACTTTTAATTTATTTTTTAACATGAATATTTAATAATATATCTTCTTGTTATATACTTACTGCAGTAAACAGTTTATAGGCCTGTTTCCTTTAGTAAAGTAGTATTAGATTTATAGGTGTGCATTTTATTTCTAATGCATCAAACAAACACTCCAAACTTGTTCTTGATTGAGACATGTTGAATTCTTTAATTTGCAGTGTGTCCAAATTGCATCGTAATTTTTCATAACAATTTTTTATATCTGTGTTATATTATTTTCTGTGGCGGTTCATTCCGCTGTGGAGACCCCTGATAAAAAAGGGCCTAAGCCGGAGTAAAATGAATGAATGAACTATTTTCTGTAAAGCTGCTTCTGGCCATGACATGTTCACACCTAAATGGTTATAAGAGACGTGTTTAAGGGATTATATGCAGCATCCTTCATTTATTCTCTTAGGTAAGGCAAGATCTTCTCTTAAGGTTCATACTTAGAGGGAAAATGTGCTTAATGCATTATAGAGCTTGAAGCATTAGAATCGGTGCTCAGTATCAGCCGATCATCATGACAAGGAATCAGTACTCAATATCAGCTGCAAAAATCCTGATCACAGCATCCCTAACTTTGACCCAACTTGGCTGTCAGAGCAGCAATACTCCCCCTGTCTGTACATGCCTGATCTTGGTAAGTCAGTAAATAGACCCATAGGAAAAAGAAGTATACCCAAGTAAAGGTCAAGTATAAATGTATACTTTATTTAGTAAGTATACTAATATCAATGTACTAGTAGTGTACTTGAAATGTTCTTCCAGAAGATACACTGCAGTGGCAAAAGCTGCACACTTTGTGTATTAAAAAAAAGATCTAACAATAAATGTACATTTTTAGCTTGTACAGTTGTACAGTTCATATAATTGTTCAGTTTTTTACTGCTGTCATTAAAAGAAACAGTCTGAACAGCCATCTGTCGCTATATTTAATCGCTATATTTAATTTCTACAAGTAATTATGTCTTCTATAATGAATAATAGATTCTCTCCACACCAAATCGCTTCTCTTGCTGTTGATATGGCAAGACAGTTACAAGTTCAGTCTATGGCAAGCCATATTGCATGTATCTGTCAGGACACTGGCTTGATCTTTCTCCTTTTCTTTTTCTCTCTCTCCGCTTTTCTTTCTTGCAGTGTGCACTCAGCTGATCATTATTACTGATCAGTGCGCACACGGCTTGCTGCACCTGTTACCGGTCTCCTCTGATTTCCTTGCTATTTAAGCTCTCCCTTTCCCACTTTCTAGTCGCTAGTGTGTCCTGTCGTTATTCAGGCTCGCTATGTTATCTTGTCTTGATTCCTGTCATTCATTACTTCATGTTCTGATTCTGTTTTTCTCTTCGGCCCAGTTTTTGCTCGGTTGCCTGTGTTTTTCTGTTTATTTTTGGATTCGCCCCAACCAGCCACCTACCTTCGACTTCGCCTGTCTGATGCTGAGCTTGACTGTCCTCCGTTGTCCCATCTGCCTCCCGATCGATGCCCGCCTGCCTGACTTCTCCCACGCCCACCGATTTGGATACTGGTTGCCTTGTTACCTTTCGCCCTCGCTGAGCAATCTCATCACTTGAGTTGAGTCACGAGCCTCGGCTCGTCATTGTTTCGAACAGTTAATAAAATCCTTTGTGTTAACAGCACTTGCGTTTGGATCCTTCTCTCTGGGTGTGACAGTATCCCGTTAAAATGATTACTCAGTAGATATCATACACTTTTTTTTTTATGTTTGACTCATGCTAGCAAAGGGGACTTCTTGTATGCTACACATGCTAGCATTGTTTAGCTATGCTAATAACAATTAGGTACGTGCTATAACATGCTGGAAATGATTGCTAAGTATTAGGATTATCAAATATGTAAATGAGGCTTGCTAATTAACAACCCAATGGACACTAGCAACTGCCTAGGAACCAGAACACCCTAGTAACCTCCTAGCAATGCCTTGGCAACTGCCTAGCAACCACTTAGCAACCACAGGGCTTCCTGCCAACTGCCTTTGAGTCCCAGCGCAGTCAAAATGGCTTTCTCAAGCCGACATCAAAGTTCGTCAAACTTTAGGTTCTAGATAACCTAGTTAAGCCTTTAAATGTCACTTTAAGCTGTATAGAAGTGTCTTGAAGGATATCTAGTCTAATATTATTTACTGTCATCATGACAAAGAGAAAAGAAATCAGTTATTAGAGATGAGTTATTAAACTATTATGATTAGAGATGTGTTGAAGAAATCTGCTCTGTTAAAAAGAAATTGGGGAAAAATATAAAAGAATAAAAATTTAACAGGAGGGTGAATAATTCTGACTTCAACTCTACATGATATATAAACTATATATTTTTGGACTGTATTTACCTTGACTCTGGAGTTGGAGCTGAAGACGTCATCTTCTGCGTGGCACATATGATCTCTGTTCTTCATTACAGTACATGTAGATGTAATATCCAGCGTCTGGGCAGAATCAGTCTTTCTGGAGCTCCTCTAAGCAGAAACACCCCAGAGCCCTGAGCCGGGTCACAAGGTCCTGCCAGCCTGGAGTATCTAATAAGAGCTGAAAGAGACAAAATAGGAAAACAGTCGGATCTGGAAACACACTGCTATACATACAACTTCAAATATACGACAGCATTTCTCAATCCCAGATGATCCTCAAACCGGCTTTCTACACCAAAAAAAAAGATCTGTTAATAAACAGTTTCCGTATATTAAGTGTTTATCTGCGGTGGTGAATTGCATTATGGGATGTTGATCTCTGCTCTGTCCACTTTTGATGTTAAAAATTGAACTCTACAATTTAACAGAGACTTTTAGTGACATTTTAGTCATTTAAAATAATAATATAATGTAAAAGAACTAATATCTAGAGGAATAAGCCTGTAAAAGAACAGAAAATGAATGGCAGCTCAATACAAGGTTTCTGTAGTGTAATATACAACACCAACCCAGACAATATAGCACTTCACACTACTAAACATGTTCAGGAAAGTCACTTTTTTTTCAAGGTTAAAAATTGCTGGAAGAAAGATCAAGATCCCATAATGCAATTCAGAAGCAGAATTGGGGAAAGATAAAATCTTAAAACACAAAAAAAATGCTGATTTATGTATATAATAATATATATTTATACAGCGTGAAGAGTGCATGAAATATTGTGTAATTAATGCTTTGTCAGCTCCAGTGTTGGGTGTAATTAGTTACAAAGTAACTATTCAGTGTAATTCAATTACTTTTTTGCTGAAAAAGCAAAGTAAGGGATTACTTTTCATTGTTAGGTTATTTAATTACAGTTACCTATGGGCAATTCCAGCGTCATGAATGTGACACTTGCAGTAAAAACTCAACACATAAATGTGGACTGTTGGTGTGCCTTCAGGAACAGGGTTGGGAAACACTGCTGTAGACTATCGAAATAAAATATAGCTTAATGGGCTAATAAATTTGACCTTAACGTGGTTTTTAAAAATTAAAAACATTTATTCTAGCCGAAATAAAACAAATAAGACTTTCTCCAGAAGAAAATTTTTAGAGGAAATACTGTGAACATTTCCTTGCTCTGTTAAACATCATTTGGGAAATATTTAAAAGAAAAAAAATTGAAAGGGAGGCGAATAATTGTGACTTCAACTGTACATGTTTACATTATATTGAAACATCTGTTTATATTTTACAAAACTACTAACCACAGAGTTATGGGATCAGAAGAATATCCATCTGTAGACCTATTTAATATTTTAAATTAGGAAAATAAATGTGCGTTATGGATGTGACCAAAAAAGCTGCCAGTTTACAGTAAATAACAAATTTTGTAGAATTTCTGTGAATTAAACTGCACAACCCCCAACCCCATTAGATTTATGCTCAAAACTGGAATATTGCATAAAACATTTACAAATAAAGCAGCGTTTCCATCCAGTGAGAAACAAAAGAGAACAAAATGGACATATATCAGACAGAGAAATGTAGTTTAGTAGTAAATGTAGTCTCTAATAAATGAGTTACTATATATCCTATTACACTATATATCCTATTTATGATATATCACCATATATATATCCTGTTTTGCTATTTTGTCCCATCACACACATTTTTATCTGATTATCATCTGTTTAAACTAAATCACATCACTTTATTGAAGCGCATGCAGAGTTCACTAAATGTGTTTAATAGCTTAGACTACCTGACAAAAGTCTTGTCGTCCATCCCAGTTTGTAAGAGCAGCAAATAATAACTGCACTTCTAGTTGATCATTTGTAAAGTGTCAGAAGGTGGATTTTTCCCATGAATCAGCTGTTGATCTGCATCCCAATCATCACAAATACTGCAGAAGACCTACTGGAACCAGCATGGAGCCAAGATTCCCATAGATATCAGTCAAGTTTGGTGAAGAAAACACGGTTTGGGGTCCATTCAGTATGGGGATGTGCGAGAGATCTGCAGAGTGGATGATCAACATCAACAGCCTGAGGTATCAAGACATCTGTGCTGCCCATTACATTACAAACCACAGGAGAGGGACAATTCTCCAGCAGGATAGCGCTCCTTCTCATACTTCAGCCTCCACATCAAAGCTCCTGAAAGCAAAGAAGGTCAAGGTGCTCCAGGATTGGCCAGCCCAGTCACCAGACATGAACATTATTGAGCATGTCTAGTGTAAGATGAAGGAGGAGGCGTTGAAGATGAACACAAAGAGTCTTGATGAACTCTGGGAGTCCTGCAAGAAGGCTTTCTTCACCATTCCAGATGACTTTATTAATCAGTGATTTGAGTCATGTCAGAGATGTATGGATGCAGTCCTCCAAGCTCATGATGGAGTCAGACACAATATTCATTCTGTTTCCACTGCAGCATGAGCACATATTCTATACTGGACATTATTGAAGGTTCAGTGAGCAGACCTTACTCTCCTAAAGAAATCATTTATAATAAATAAAGCATGATCAGATTTATTGTGCTCAAATAAGCCTCATCTAGAGGCCTTTCATATAAGCCACTTCTGAAATGATAAAAGTTACTACTTGCTGTTCCTAAAACTTGAATAGTCAACAAGACTTTTGTCAGGTAGTTTCTCAGGTAAAATGTTTATCCTACTCAGTAGTGCGCATGTTTATTATCTGCATTTTAAAATGCATGTGCATCTTGGCATTTCCATTAATCATTTTTATTGCATTATTCCAAAATATGGGTAAAAAATTCCAGTGGAAACACAGCTAGTGACATCCACAGCAGAAAAAATAAATACTATCGAAGTCAATTGTTTATTTATTCTATTTATCACAGAAAATGTATAGCTAATTTCCTCTAAAATACAAACATTTTATTTTTATATGGGGAGTAAAATTCTATCTTTATCATGTTTTCTTTTTAAATGATTCCCAAGTGGGATCCACAGCACACTGTTGACTGTCACTGTGCTTTGTTGCGGTTGAGAAGGATTGAAAGCATCAGCATGGCATTCGCTCAGAAGCAGGACTGAATACAAGACTGTGGTTTTGACCCTGAGAGAAAGAAACCAGAGCTGAACTCAAGAGGATTAACTCACACAAACAGTCAGGAACTAATCGATTGTGACATAACAGACCTGTACATAAACAGCGAAAGAGCATCGGTGATGGATGAAGAGACGGGACTGAAGGTCACTGGATAATGGACTCAAATAGCTGGACAATGAATGGACCTCAGCGTAATTTCTGGAGTAGGAAAGAGCTGCCAACATTTTCCAAAAAAAGAGAAAAATCACAGCAAACACTGAAATTCTAGACTCTCACAGTCCTCAAGTACTGCAAACTAAGTGCGTTTACAGTTTTAAATATAAGGTAAACAAATACAATACGGTAAAATTATATAAAATATGTCTATTAATAGGACATAGCCTCCATTTTAGGCCATTAACATGAACACATACTATAGTAATGTATAGTAAATACTAATGGTGTTGAACCACACAGTGGTAGTGTTTATACTGTATTTATTATAGTATTTTCAACACTGTTAATGAATGCTCCAGCATGCTGAAGTAATAATGTTAGTGAACTTAAAAAACTGTAATATATACTGTAGTACATTAGTTTTTACTACAGTAAACTGTATTGTGGTATAATATAGCAATCTTGGGGGTGTGAGGCTACTTTAACAGTTCTTTATGAGGACTGATAATGTAAACTGCGATTGGTTATCATGTTAAATAATTTCTATAATGATAAATGTTCTGTTTTGTGGCGCAAATAGTTTAAACTTTTTATTCTAATGTAACTAGTCGTTAACAGGAACCGGAAGTATCACATGCTAACAAAAACAACCTTACTCACTCGATGAAAAACAAGATGGATTTCTAAGAAGAAGTTCTGATATGGAAGTTTATCAAACTTACCTTCATGTTAATATCCACTTTAAGAGGAAAACCTTTAAAAGGTCGCTTTGACGCCGCTATATTCCCATGAAGGCGCGTAAATCGTCGAGTTGATCAGAGGCGGAAAGAAATCCGTCCCGTGCTTCACTGCTGATTCGCGCGCATTGAAGACTTGGCGCGCATTTGCTTCGCGCTCTTTTACCTTTTGATAAATATTAATAAATCCTCCATCACGAAATCAATTAAACAGCCTTAGCGTCAGAAGGGTCATAATTTCAAGTAAAACATAGCATGATCATAACCTGGATGCTCGAATCATCCTCTAACTTTACAATTATAAACAAAACATGAAACATCTATGCAATATGGATTACTATAATATAATATAATATAATATAATATAATTACTTTGACATTACAATATAGGAAAAACACATTAATCTGTATAGCAACTTGGAAATTATATGTATTGTGAAAAGTACTATACAAATAATCTTAAATGGAATTGAATTGCGTTAGAAATGGTTGACCAAAAACAATCCCAAAATTCAAATCTGCAACCCTTTGTCAGCAAAAATCGTAAAATATAAACTTCCAGTCATTGTGAAGTTACTATTTAAATAATTAAACATTTATCAACACATTCACTGATCTCTATTGTCAGTTAACGCCTTCTTTACATGCAGGTAAATCTATATATACACGTATATACATACACTCACCGGCCACTTTATTAGGTACACCTTACTTGGACCCTTTTGCCTTCAGAACTGCCTCAATCCTTCGTGGCGTAAATTCAACAAGCTACTGGAAATATTCCTCCGAGATTTTGCTCCATATTGACATGATAGCATCACGCAGTTGCTGCAGATTTGTCGGCTGCACATCCATGATGCCAATCTCCCGTTCCACCACATCCCAAAGGTGCTCTATTGGATTGAGCTCTGGGGACTGTGGAGGCCATTTGAGTACAGTGAACTCATTGTCATGTTCAAGAAACCAGTCTGAGATGATTCACGCTTTATGACATGGAGTGTTATCCTGCTGGAAGTAGCCATCAGAAGATGGAGACACTGTGCTCATAAAGGGATGGACATGGTCAGCAGCAATACTCAGGTAGGCTGTGGTGTTGACACGACGCTCAATTGGTACTAATGGACCCAAAGAAAATCTCCCCCACCCCATTACACCACCACCACCAGCCTGAACCGTTGATACAAGGCAGGATGGATCCATGCTTTCATGTTGTTGAGGCCAAATTCTGAGCCGACCATCCGAATGTGGCAGCAGAAATGGAGACTCATCAGACCAGGCAACATTTCTCCAATCTTCTATTGTGCGGTTTTGGTGAGCCTGATGTATTTTCGATATGTCACTGAGAGCAAATGTTTTACATACAAACACATGAGCTGAAGGAGTAGAGAGATTATTTTATTACTTAAAATTATGTACAGGTTCTATCCATGAGAAATAGTGGAACATATGACTATATGTACAATTATTTTCTTTACATAATGTCTTTACAAGAAGAAGTGGCCTTTAAAAACTGAATAGCTAATAGATGGGGAAAAAATACACACATACTCGCATACAAATGAAGCTTTGCAATACACACATAAATAAATATCAACATTCACTGACTGCTGCAAAAATATCTCTACAGCCAAGAACATATACAGTATAGGTCATTTCATCAAAACACACGTTAGGTATTCATTTCATTAATAAACAAAACACTCTGTTAAACTTTAATGGAATATTGATCAAATATTAATAAGAGGCCACTAAGATGGATTTTTGTTTGCCTAATCAAAGGAAACCCAAAACTGTAAATAATTAAGTCATTATTATTAAATGATACCGTCTGCTGTTATGAGCTAGACTGTGTTTCTCAAATGTAGTTCTGTCAAACAATCACATTTAAAATAAGTTTGTATTCATGTAAAAAAAAAAAATACACACACACATATATATATATATATATATATGCGTGTACTAATGTAACTTAACATATTATTATATATATTATGTGTCTGTTTTGTTTTGTATATTTTTGTACTTTATGTGCATTTATATATTCACTTATTCATTCATTCATTTTCCTTCAACTTAGTCCCATATATATATATATATATTTGGTGTCACCACAGTGGAATGAATCTCCAACTATCCACCATATTCTTTACACAGCGGATGCCATTTACACTGTAACCCAGTACTGGGAAACACCCATACACACTCATTCACACACACACACACTCATACACTATGGCGAATTTAGTTTATCAATTCCCCTATAGCGCATGCGTTTGGACTGTGGGGTAAAGCGGAGCAAACCCACACCAACACAGGGAGAACATGCAAACTCCACACAGAAACACTCGAACCAGTGACCTTCTTGCTGTGAGGCCACAGTGCTAACCACTGAGCCACCGTGCCGCCGGATTTATATATACACATTGTGAATATACACAGTACACAAACATTTCTTATAAATACTGTATGTATGTAAGTTGTATACAAGTAGCTTGATGTAAACTTTTTTGCATGCTTATCGGTGCATATTTTATTTACTTGAAATAATTTTTGGTGGAATATATTCAGAAAAACTAGTTATTAATTAACCTTTTAAAATTAATTTTACTTTTTAAAATGTATATATATATATATATATATATATATGTGTGTGTGTGTGTGTGTGTGTCTGTAATTTCTGCAATAATTCAATATTGGTTGTGCCTTGTAGGAAATTAAATAAACCTCAAATCTCAAATACAAACTTTTATTATAATGTAATTAATTGTTTGACAGCACTACTCAAAAGTATTCCCAAAACCAATGATCTCCGCAATCGTCATGATGCTTTAGGGTAACACAGAGCTCATTTTGAACACTTGCTGAATACAAAAGAGAGAAGTGTTTGGAAAGACAAGAGCATGAGAAAATACTTACATTATAGAGTGTTTTCATGATGCATCATCTGTCAGCCATATTGGAGGCACAGAATGTAAACTAAGCCACTGATCAGAGCTAAACTCATATATTATGGTGATTATTACTGCTGAAAATGATCAATTATTGACATACTTTGGGCTGAATTAATTACTCAGAATGAAAAAAAGAAACATTTAGAGTAATATAAACTTACAAAAGGTCTAACAAATCAAGCAGAAAGGAGAAAAAAATGAATGACGTGTCATCAGTCGGCCATATTGGAGGCACAGAATGTAAACAAAGCCACTGAAGAGAGCTCAACTCATATTATGGTGATTATTACTGCTGAAAGTGATCAATTATTGACATACTTTGGGCTGAATCAATTGCTCACCATGAAAATCGAATTTAGAGTAATATAGAATTATAAAAGTTCTAACAAATCAAGTAGAAAAGAGAAAAAATGAACGACGTGTCTTCAGTCGGCCATATTAGAGGCAGAAAATGAAAACAAAGCCACAGATCAGAGCTCAACTCATATATTATGGTGATTATTACTGCTGAAAATGATCAATTATTGACATATTTTGGGCTGAACTAATTGCTCAGAATGAAAAAAGAAACATTTAGAGTAATATAAACTTACAAAAGGTCTAACAAATCAAGCAGAAAGGAGAAAAAATGAATGGCGTGTCATCAGTCGGCCATATTGGAGGCACAGAATGTAAACAAAGCCACTGAAGAGAGCTCAACTCATATTATGGTGATTATTACTGCTGAAAATGATCAATTATTGACATACTTTGGGGTGAACCAATTGCTCACGATGAAAAACGAATTTAGAGTACTATAGAATTATAAAAGTTCAAACAAATCAAGCAGAAATGAGAAAAAAAGGAACGACGTGTCTTCAGTCGGCCATATTGGAGGCAGAAAATGAAAAGAAAGCCACAGATCAGAGCTAAACTCATATATTATGGTGATTATTACTGCTGAAAATGATAAATTATTGACATATTTTGGGCTGAACTAATTGCTAACGATGAAATAAATCTCATTTAGAGTACTTTAGACTTATAAAAGTTCTAACAAATCAAGCAGAAAAGAAAAAAAACGAATGGTGTGTCATCAGTCGGCCATATTGAAGGCCAAATATTAGGGGGTAATGCTATTAAAGTCAACTTACTCTATTTAAAAGGTATAATTCACCCAAAAATATCAATAGTTTTTTTAACCATATGTCGAGATGCACATTAAATCATGACTTGATTGTATCGTTACACTCTTATGAAATACTAATTAATATCTTAATTAAAATACATTGCATTTGACACAGAACTAAGACTAAGCTGAACAATAACTGCGCAGTCATATGTTCAGTCATGCTGTTGTTGACAGCCCAGTATCTCCAGTATGGCTGTGCATGCTTGAACAGAAATGAAAACACTCTATGATGATGACTGTATTTGAGAACTCATGAAGTGAGTTTTTCTCCACATCTCAATTTTCCATTCAAATAAACTGTATTTCTGGGCAGGTTGTGAGAAACGGCATGATTTGCCTTGATCTTAACTTGCAGAAATGGTGTAAATCCAGACATGAAGCGGTGTTGTTGCTCAAGAGTTTGGGTGCAGCGATGAAAACCGTAGAGAGTGAAAAAGTCTTGTGTTGTTCTGCCGGTTTCAGTGTTTCTCTGCTGAAGACTTCTGATGGTGCTGTTGATGAAGACGAGTTTCTGCCAGGAACAAAAGCACATCTCCATTACATATGAAACATCACCTCATCCCAACTATACATGTGAACCATCCATGCAACACTGCATATAAATGGCAAGATGAACTGAAAATGTGCATAAATTACGACTGAAATACATTTACAGAATTAATTGTGTGGTTTGATGCTCATTTGGTATTTTAAGTGAAGTTTTCAAACTAGTTTCGAGAGGAGCACGTGATATGATTGACTGCAGCTGGCCACCTATCTACATTCACTAGTTAGCCAATCAGATTAACCCCAACTCACTATAAGTAGCCTAGCTAGAACTACTCTCTTATCTTCGTTTTCCGAAGAAACCCCCCATCCATCCCTTCTCCTCCCTTTTTCTTTTACCACGGGGAGCTCTCGAGAACCACCTGATCTCGTACTCCCCTCATATGCTCTATGGACCAGGCGGGAGCCCTGGGCTCACCTATCTCCGAGCTCAGGGTTCTCTCCCGGGACAGCATGCCAAACTTGCTAACAGTTGTCAAGCAATATCTAAGTGTGAACTCTTGAAAGTGTGTTAATATTGTGATTTGGGTCTCCTACAGCAAGTCAGAAAACTCAGAATAATCTATTTTAATAATCATTTGCATTAATTTCCAATCATTTTGGAATGATTTTGATATTCTTCATTTGATATTATTCATAAGCCCCTCCCCCTTCCAAAAGGGGATGCTCTCATTGGTCAGTTGAGCCAAGTGTGTTTTTATTGGCCTTTTCATGTTGGAAATTAAACTGCCGTCTTAAGCTGCGGTCACACTGGGCTTTGTGTGTGCGAAATTCTGTCGTACAGCGCTGCGAAAAGGGGCGGGATTAAACCAAATGTTTAGACATTTAAAAAGTGAGCGATTTGCTCCATGTTTTAAATTTCTGTCCAGAGAGATCCTGTTTTGATCCTCGATTGGTCTCACGCAGTCAAGTGATGCGATTTCGCAGGTCAGAGTTCACCAAGCTTGAACTTTGCACCGCAGCGACCTGCGAAACTTAACGCATGACCCTGCGTTTCCAGTCTGACGCGTTCGCGTGTGTATGAATGGAAGTCTATGGGAGGAAAAGCCCAGTATGACCGCAGCTTTAGAGCGTATGCAGCAGGGTGGATATTATGGAAATGAGCTACTATGATCATGTTGATGTAAACCAATTAAGGATTTGATTGGCTAATTGGGCTATCCAGCAGGTCAATCATCATAATGATTCAGTTAAATGACTCAGTAATTTGTTCTGTCATTGTGTCATTTAATGGTATTTATAAGTGTCCTAATATTGTGTCGAGGCTCCTACAAGTTTCAGTGCATCTGAGCTCAGAAAATGTAGTTATTTTCTCACAATATGCATTTAATATTAGACTCAATTTGCAATGATTGCGATATGATTCGCCCTAAATCAATTTAATGCTCCAGGTCTGTAAACCCCTCCCCCTTTCATAAGCCAACTCTGCTCTGATTGGTCAGCTGGCCAAGTCTGTTTTGCTTGATCTATTCCATGTTGGAACTGAAACACCCATTTGTGAGTGTCCTGAGGGGCGGGGATTATGCAAATTAGTTACTTTGATCGTGCTGATGTCTCAAAAGATGATTGAACAAACCAGCAGGCCAATCTGCCAATATCAATCCCCTTATCAAAATGATTCAGTTAAATGACTCCCAAAATTGTGTTCTGACATTATTCTGAACACATGTTTGTTATTGCTGGTGTCATTTGTTGGTATATTAAAATGTACAACAGGTTTCAGTGCGTCTAATCAAAGATAATATCATGTTGCAATGATTTTGATATGATTTGTTTTATTCAAGTAAGCCCCTCCCCTTTCTATAAACCAACTCTGCTCTGATTGGTCAGCTGGTCAAAACTGTTTTGATTGGTCTTTCAGAGTTAGAAACAAAACAGCCATTTCAGAGTCACAAAACCAAGACACTCGAAAAGCAAGTGAAAAAGTAAAAAGCCTTAATTAACCGGGCTATTATTTAAACGTGTTATTTAAAACCCATGTACTTATTTGTATTTGTATGTTATGGGAGGCTGGGATTATGCAAATGAGTTACTTTGATCATGTTGGCATAAATCGGTAGTAGATAAGATTTCAAATATAATGCTTGTGAAATAAAATACAGTGCATTTAACACAGAACTAAGACTAAACAAAGAGTGAGCTGATGAAATGAACACTTGGTGCGCATTGGTGGATTTGCTCTTCAGTGTCTGGTCTTTCAGCAGTGACGTTTACATTATGAACTGAACTAGGGCTGTACGATATTGGAATCATTTTACATTGCGATATGCTTTTTTTCTCTGCGATATAAAGACCATTTCACACGATGAATTAAATAGCTTTATTTGCAAAGTCATCACTTTAGATTGACTGGGATTATTATGTAGGGGAGTGAAATATAAATATATTTTCATGTCATTTATTATATACATATAATAAACAAACTGTAGCCATAAATAAACACAATGGAGCAAATATCAAAGTGAATTAAACTTTGCTTTATGGTTTCCTGGATATAGAAAACCATATTCAGGTACAGAAAGTGAATAACCAAAGTAAAATAACACTGTATAGTCTTCATAGTATAAATAATTCAATGAAATTAATCTTAATTGAACTTCTTCATGCGCTACTAAAATGCTTTAAACTTTCCTCAAATGCTCACACAGGCCTTAAAAACACATGCAGATGACAAACTCACAATATTATAGTGTAATTACACAGAGTTTCATAAATCTCCTGTGTTTTTGACCTGTGGTTTCTGGTCATCTGTAATCCAGACTCAACACTGCATTCTGTATGTGGCGATGTGACTATTGTGGATGCACACATTGAGATACTGATATATTGTGCAGCCCTACACTGAACTAAGCTAAGCCAAAGTTCATCTGTGAAAACTGGACCACAGCAGTTTTGATTTACTTGAACTTCTTCTGTATTAAGCTGCTTTGACACAATCTACATTGTAAAAGCTATAGAAATAAAGACGGATTAAATTAAACGGCAGTCTAATGTAAAATGTTGACTGATGAAGTGTGTTTTCTTACTCCGGCTGGGCGTCTGGAAGATCTTCTTTATCGCTGGTCCTTCTCCAGCTGTGGTGATGACCTGAACTTCCAACCTGTAGATGGAGGCCGGGCGGAGGTTCCACACCACCAGCAGGTTGCGATTCTGACAAACACACACAGATTGTGGATGATGGCGTTAGATTCTGATGACTGCAGTTGTTGAGAGAAATGAAATCATTATCACTGCAAAAACACTTCAATAAAGTTTCACATTAGGGATAATGTAGACCCAGGATGGTTGTTATCCCAGAATAAAGCCCAACAGGTTTATCAGCAGCTCAACGTAAAGAGCAGTACAGCTGTGTAAAACTGAAGGGTTTATTCTGTGAAAACAGCCAACCTGGAACTACTTTATCCTGCTTATTACACGACTGCTGGCCACAAAACATAAAAATTAGACACAAAACATTGTTCAGAGCCGCAATAATTTATTAATGCTTTGATTTAATGTAAACCTGACACTGAGACGAAAACGCATTCACGGACATTGAAGGTGATTCTCAGTTCCTGGATGAGTCTGTGTTATTCAGTGGTTGTTATCTAGGAATAACAGACTTATGTTGACAATGTAGTGACTGACCAATTAGAATCAAGTATTCCAGACGGTGGTGTAATAGCACTGGTTAATGCAATAAATAAGGAATAATTGATGACGGGCTGTTGAATTGGTAAACATTACTACATGGCTATGTGGAATACTTGATTCTGAAAAACAATCTACTCTTCTCAACTGGTTGATGCCATGTTGTGACTGAATAATAACAAAAATGCATAATTCATAATTTACTTATGCAAGATCAGAGTTTTGTGTATAATAGTTTGGTTTTGTGGCAAGTATCTATACAATAAGCTGAGTATTGTACATCCCAGCCAGTTGTTATTGAAGAATAAAGCACTTCAATAATAAAGCACAGCTGCTGATTAATCTGTCAGGCTTTATTCTGCGATAACCGTTGGCTGGATGTGCATTATACTTATAAAATATTTGATGACAGCTGAATTATTAGTAAATAATGCACACCTGAGGTGTTGATGTGGTGAAGTGTAGTGTCTGTTACACCTCAGGTGTGCATTATTCTCTAATAATTCACCATCCCAGAGGTCATTATTCTGCTTCTACTATGATTATCAGAGCTGAATCCACTGCTGAGATGTTGTATTGAGTTTTTTGTCAGGTGTTTGTCCTCCTCTAAACCTGCCGGAACTACTTTAGCTGTGTGTTTATCTGACAATAACCTTGGAATGGCCATCAGTCAGTCAGAATCAAGCGTTCAACATCCCTGTATAACTTATTTTATGCACCAAATTGAGTATTTATTTATCTTTATTGATATTAGTAATTAAAAATACAAATGTAGTCTGTTAAAAACGTTTAATTTGCATATTATCAGCAAATTTAACATTCACCAAGATTAATAAATACTTTAAAAATAGTTTCAATTGTTAGTTTCATTGTTAGTCATATGTTACCATTCCTTCCTGGAAATACAAGAAATGGTTTATATTTATAAAATAACCAAGTGAAAATGATTATTTCTGTCTAATTATTCGTCAATTACATTATCTCAGTTTCTCTGTTCCGATTATTGAGCTCAGATTAATGATAATAATCAGATGCAGATGTTTTGACGTGTTTATTATGAGCTCATTTGAAGAAGAACGGTGAAATCATCATAAACATCACAGATTCGCCATCGTTTATAGATGAATCCAATCTGATAATGACGACCAGCTCCAACATTCTGACAGATCTGAAGATGAAATCTGGACTTTCGTGTTTCTCACTTGATTGACTCTATTAAATCCTCAGCTCAAGGACATGAATATGAAATATAATGTTATGAGGACTGCTTGTTCTAGATCTGCTCAATGTTTGACAGCACTGATGTAAGAGAAAAAAAAAAAAAACGAGCTCAAAATGACACTGTCCATGAGAACATGCTAATAATTACCATATGAACACTAATAATGCTAATAAATCTCCACATGATGGGCTTCAAGATAAAACTTCCCATGAGGACGAAGCCAAAAGTGATATCTCAGATAGTCTTTTCAACTTTTTTTTTCGTAGCTTTTAATTTCACTTCTGAAGTTAAAGCGTCAGTATCTTGTTGTCTATAAATGAAAAGGATGACACAGTGGCTCAGTGGTGTTGCACTGTGACCTCACAGTACGAAGTTCGTTGGTTTGAGTCCCAGCTGGGTCAGTTGGTGTTTCTGTGTGGAGTTTGCATGTTCTCCCCGCGTTGGTGTAGATTTCCTCTGGGTGCTCCGGTTTCCCCCACAGTCCAAACACATGCGCTATAGGGGAATTGATCAACTAAATTGGCTAAGTGGATGAGTGTGTGTGTGGAAAGGAAAGGAAAATAAAATGAATAAATGAATATAAACATGTCTGGCACCTTTTTAACTATTTTAATTAAAAAGGCTCTAAATTACTGAGTGAAACACTTTTAGTTTTAATCTGTGAACTACTGATAATATGTCTTCCTAATTTAATATCAAATGTTTTATTTTTTGCATTAAAAAACAATATTTAATGAATAACCCTAAGTTTCAGTCACAGCAAATGATAAAAACACCATTTTATTCTTTATATTTTATTATTTTGTTCTTATTATACCAATAGTGATTTTCTGTAAAAACAACAACGAAACTAAATGTCATATTTTATTTGGACAATATATTATCACATATTAAAATCCTACAGCTAATCAGTTCAGTAAATACAGAGAAACTGTATTTTAGTTTTTAGCTTTAAGGTTTTTAGCTTTAAATTTCACTTCTGATGTTAAAACTTTGGTATTTTGTTGTTTACAAATAAATATAAACATGTCTGGCACCTTTTTAGCTATTTAATTTATTTAAAAAGCTGTAAATTACTAAGCGAAACATAACTGTATTTTACATCTTTTATTCTGTGTACCACTGATTAGATTTCTTCCTAATTTAAAATAAAAATTGTATCATTTAGAGATTTTTTTCTATAAACAACATTTAATGAATAACTTATGAGTTTCAATCCTAACAAAAGAAAAAAACATTTTATTCTGACCAACTTTCATTTTATGAAAAAACAAAACAAAAAATCAATTCCGATATTAAAACATTTGCATTGCTATTTCTAAAAATGAATGTAAACAGGTCTGAACACAGGGCAGTAATCTTAAGTAATCTATATGTAATCCAAAAGTAGTCAGATTACACTGTCATAAAAGTAATCTAAATGTAGCTCTAAAGCAGTCAGATTATGCTACCATAAAAGTAATCTAAACATAATCCAAAAGTAATCCGAATACTCTACCATAAAAGTAATCTAAACAATCCAAAAGTAATCAGAATACTCTACTACAAGTAATCGAAACATAATCCAAAAGTAATCCGAATACTCTATCATAAAAGTAATCTAAACATAATCCAAAAGTAATCTGAATACTCTAACATAAGTAATCTAAACAATCCAAAAGTAATCAGAATACTCTACTATAAAAGTAATCTAAACATAATCCAAAAGTAATCAGAATACTCTACCATAAAAGTAATCTAAACATAATCCAAATGTAATCAGAATACTCTACTACAAAAGTAATCTAAACTTAATCCAAAAGTAATCAGAACACTCTACCATAAAAGTAATCTAAATGTAATACAAAAGTAATCTGAATACTCTACCATAAAAGTAATCTAAACATAATCCAAATGTAATCAGACTACTCTACTACAAAAGTAATCTAAACTTAATCCAAAAGTAATCAGAACACTCTACCATAAAAGTAATCTAAATGTAATACAAAAGTAGTCAGATTAAGCTACCATGAAGTAATCTGAACGTAATCCAAAAGTAATCTGAAGACTCTAACATAAAAGTAATCTAAACATAATCCAAATGTAATCTGAATACTCTACTACAAAAGTAATCTAAACATAATCCAAAAGTAATCTGAATACTCTACTACAAAAGTAATCTAAACATAATCCAAAAGTAATCCGAATACTCTACCATAAAAGTAATCTAAACATAATCCAAATGTAATCTGAATACTCTACTACAAAAGTAATCTAAACATAATCCAAAAGTAATCCGAATACTCTACCATAAAAGTAATCTAAACATAATCCAAAAGTAATCAGAACACTCTACCTTAAAAGTAATCTAAACATAATCCAAAGGTAATCAGAACACTCTACCATAAAAGTAATCTAAATGTAATACAAAAGTAGTCAGATTAAGCTACCATGAAGTAATCTGAACGTAATCCAAAAGTAATCTGAAGACTCTAACATAAAAGTAATCTAAACATAATCCAAATGTAATCTGAATACTCTACTACAAAAGTAATCTAAACATAATCCAAAAGTAATCTGAATACTCTACTACAAAAGTAATCTAAACATAATCCAAAAGTAATCCGAATACTCTACCATAAAAGTAATCTAAACATAATCCAAATGTAATCTGAATACTCTACTACAAAAGTAATCTAAACATAATCCAAAAGTAATCCGAATACTCTACCATAAAAGTAATCTAAACATAATCCAAAAGTAATCAGAACACTCTACCTTAAAAGTAATCTAAACATAATCCAAAGGTAATCAGAACACTCTACCATAAAAGTAATCTAAATGTAATACAAAAGTAGTCAGATTAAGCTACCATGAAGTAATCTGAACGTAATCCAAAAGTAATCAGATATATCATCATAATGTGTAATTTAACAGACTATATTACTGATTACACATTTCGTTGTGTAATTTGTAATCAATAATTACTACAGTTCAGAAGTAATCCAAGTAATGTTTTGTGGACTCACCGGCGGCAGGATCTGTGACTGAGAGATGATGCTGTTTGGAAGGCTGTTCTGACGGCTCTCTGTGGAAACCTCCGCCCATGTGACCTGGAAGCCTGTGATTGGCTGATGAGGCTGATGATGCGACACGCTCCACACGAAACTAGCCGTCACGTTACCGTCGTGGAAGCTGAAGGACGCGGTCAGATTTTCAGGCTTTGTCAAAACCTTCACAGGAGCTGCAGGATTAAAGTACACATGAAATAAAAACCAACCATGTTGATTTGGTTAGCTCACATTGCTAGTTTAGTGATGAACAACTCATCTGTGCAAAATAGTTTGCTCTTGTAATCTAAAATAAAATCTGAAAATTTACTTTGTTTGTTTTCAGTTAAATTCTCTAACACATGTAACCACGCCCCTCCAGCTGTCAGTTTTGACAACAAACAGAAATGGCGAGGAGGAGGAGTCTGTTAGGTTGTAATAACTCTCCACAAACCCTTTTCCCAATATTTCTGAATGAAACACCTACTTTACTAAATCCAATCAGCTCGCAGTAAAAAAACAAGCCACGCCCACTGTTTTCTCATTTAATATTCCATTTCTCTAGGAACTACTACTTAAAAAACCCCACTTATATCACTTATATACCTGAGACTGAGTCAGTTACACATGCAATCGCAAAGCATGACATTGAAAAATAATGTGTTTGTCTGCCATATATATTGTGATTATAATTCCAACACACTATTTCCCCAGTTTTCCTCAATTTTAGATTGACTGGGGGGATTTTGTGAGGGAGCTCATTTGCATAAAATATAATAAACAAATTACAAGCATAGAGAAATACAGTAGAGAAAATATACAATGCCAATTACAAAAATACTAAAGTAAATACTATAGGGCAAAGTTCAGCTCAAACCCTCATCAAACACACCTGAATTAATTAATTAGGACCTGAACAGCACTTGATAAGGTGTGTTCGATATGGGTTGCAACTGAAATCTGCAGGAAGGTCGATCTCCAGGAACAGGGTTGGTCACCCCTGCTCTAGGGTTTTAAAACCATACAATATCAAAGTACTTTAATGGATATGCTGTGATGATTATACAGTAACACGACAACTACACTAATATAAACAAATGAGCCAAAACTGTAGTTTTCTACAACTATAGGGTATACAATACTACAATACGCCACAGTCTACTGTAGTAAAAACTAAAGTATACTACAGTATTTAATACAGTTGATCAGTTCATTATAGATAATACTACAGTATTCATTAGTAAAGAGTTGCAAATACTATAATATATACAGTATAATACACTTTACTATGGTGTGGTTCAAAAACACTATTATAGGATTTACTATAAATTACTATAGTACTTTTTCATATGGAAATGAAATAAGCAGTGCTTTATGGTTTTCTGTGAACGATAACAGTATTCAATTTGTTTATGTTTCTAATTTTCCTTAGTTTAAACTAGGATAATAATATTGTGAAAAAATGAAAGGAAAAGTCACTGAATCAAAAATATTTACGGTTTTAATAATAGGCATATTGTTCCCTAAAGCGCATTTAATCACAAATGAAATTGAAAAAATTAATTTCTATACTACATAGAAATATACTGTATATATATATATAGAAATATACTGTATATATATATATATATATAGAAATATACTGTTTATATATATATAGAAATATACTGTATATATATATATATATATAGAAATATACTGTATATATATATATAGAAATATACTGTATATATATAGAAATATACTGTATATATATAGAAATATACTGTATATATATATATAGAAATATACTGTATATATAGAAATATACTGTATATATATAGAAATATACTGTATATATATAGAAATATACTGTATATATATAGAAATATACTGTATATATATATAGAAATATACTGTATATATATATATAGAAATATACTGTATATATATAGAAATATACTGTATATATATAGAAATATACTGTATATATATATATATAGAAATATACTGTATATATATATATATATATATATATATATATATAGAAATATACTGTATATATATATATAGAAATATACTGTATATATATATAGAAATATACTGTATATATATATATATATATAGAAATATACTGTATATATATAGAAATATACTGTATATATATAGAAATATACTGTATATATATATATATAGAGAAATATACTGTATATATATATATAGAAATATACTGTATATATATAGAAATATACTGTATATATATATATAGAAATATACTGTATATATATATATATATATATATATATAGAAATATACTGTATATATATATATATAGAAATATACTGTATATATATAGAAATATACTGTATATATATATATAGAAATATACTGTATATATATAGAAATATACTGTATATATATATATAGAAATATACTGTATATATATAGAAATATACTGTATATATATAGAAATATACTGTATATATATAGAAATATACTGTATATATATAGAAATATACTGTATATATATATATAGAAATATACTGTATATATATATATATATATAGAAATATACTGTATATATATATATATAGAAATATACTGTATATATATATAGAAATATACTGTATATATATATATAGAAATATACTGTATATATATAGAAATATACTGTATATATATAGAAATATACTGTATATATATATATAGAAATATACTGTATATATATATATAGAAATATACTGTATATATATAGAAATATACTGTATATATATATATATATAGAAATATACTGTATATATATATATATATATATATATAGAAATATACTGTATATATATAGAAATATACTGTATATATATATATATAGAAATATACTGTATATATATAGAAATATACTGTATATATATATATAGAAATATACTGTATATATATATATATATAGAAATATACTGTATATATATATATAGAAATATACTGTATATATATATATATATATAAACAATGGTTTGAGAGGATAAGGGAGACACTGGTTTATTCTTTTTGGCTTAGTCCCTTTATTCATCAGGGCCCGCCACAGCAGAATGAACCACCAACTTATCCAGCACATGTTTTACACAGCGGATGCCCTTGCAGCTGCAACCCAACACTGGGAAACACCCATACACTCTCACATTCACACACATACACTATGGCCAATTTAGCTTATTCAATTCCCCTTTACCACATGTGTTTGGACTGTGGGGGAAACCGGAGCACCCGGAGGAAACCCACGGCAACACGGGGATAACATGCAAACTCCACACAGAAACACCAACTGACCCAGCTGTGGCTCGAACCAGCAATTTTTTTGCTGTGAGGCAATCATGCTACCCACTGCGCCACTGTGACGCCACTTTTTAGAAATAAGAATTTTAATCACTGTATTTTTATTATAAATATTTTTTGTTTTCATATGTAAACACAATCAATGTAAAATATGAACACAAACCAGAACAATAAATCAGCAGTACTAATTGAACACTATTCTGATCTGTGATGCTGACGATACACAGGGCAACTTTTTGAGCAACTTTGAGAAATGATGCCATAAATGGGCAAGACAAATGAAAACAAATCAGGGCAATGGGATACAGACACAATATTGTTGCCCGATCTTAATAGGAAAGTATCCAAGCAACATCACTCTGCAACACTGCTGGAAAGGTTTTCCTGTGTATTATCAGCATAAGACTCTTGCTGAAAGCAGTAAAATGCTCTGCTCTCACCGGCGTCTCCAGTACAGGCGATGGGTTTGATGCTCTTGCTCCTCAGAGTGGCACAGGACGGTGTCAGAAAGCTGGTGCTCTCACCCTTAGAGCGTCGCCTGGCACTGAGGGTGTGAACCGTCACCCTGTACTTACAGGAGAACAGTAGACTGGGGAGATTCATGTAGTTCTCCTGCAAAACACACAGACAGATGTGAGTAAAACACTGATGCTGGAACACTGCTGTGATCAGTCAGTGCTGGAGTCAGGGCTCAGTTCAACACAAACATCTTGATTTCGCATTATTTTTCCAGTCTTTTGACTAAAATATAAGTTTTTTAATGCTGGGTTCACACCAAAGGACCATTCACAGCCTCCAGTTTGCCCATCCGAGCCTTAGAGACATTACTGCAAAGTTGCAAACTGCGACACCCTGATAACCAATGAGAACACTTTAGTAACTGAATAGCTACACCCTAGCAACCACTTAAAACACAATAGCAACCCCATAAAAGCACCCTGGAAACAAGCCAAAACCAATTAGAAACAAAACTGCAAAGCTGCACCTTAGCAACTCTTCAACAATACCCTAGCAACCAATGAGAAAACCTTACACCCTAGCAACCACTTAAAACACAATATCAACCCTATATAAGCACACTGGTAACCAACCAGAACTGTGCCATAGTAACCCCACAGCAACACCCTAGCAACCAATGAAAAAACCTTACACCCTAGCAACCACTTAAAACACAATATCAACCCTATATAAGCACACTGGTAACCAACCAGAACTGTACCATAGCAACCCCAAAGCAACACCCTAGCAACCAATGAGAAAACCTTTCACCCTAGCAACCACTTAAAACACAATATCAACCCTATATAAGCACACTGGTAACCAACCAGAACTGTGCCATAGTAACCCCACAGCAACACCCTAGCAACCAATGAAAAAACCTTACACCCTAGCAAAAACTTAAAACACAATAGCAACCCTATATAAGCACACTGGTAAACAACCTGAACTGTGCCATGGCAACCCCACAGCAACACCCTAGCAACCAATGAGAAAAACTTTACACACTAGCAACCACTTAAAACACAATAGTAACCCTATATAAGCACACTGTTAACCAACCAGAGTTGTACCATAGCAACCCCACAGCAACCAATGAGAAAACCTTACACCCTAGCAACCACTTAAAACACAAAAGCAACCCTATACAAGCACAATGGTAACCAACCAGAACTGTACCATAGCAACCCCCCAGCAACACCCTAGCAACCAATAAGAACACATTAGAAACTGAATAGCTAAACGCTAGCAACCACTTAGAACACAATAGCAACCCCATAAAAGCACCCTGGCAACCAACCAGAACTGCACCATAGCAACCCCACAACAACACCCTGGGCAACGCCTTAGAAATTGAATAGCTACTCCCTAGCAACCACTTAACACAATAGCAACCCCATAAAAGCACACTGACAACCAACCAGATCTGTACCATAGTAACCCTGCAGCAACACCCTGGCAAACAATGAGAATACCTTAGAAACTGAATAGCTACACCATAGCAACCTCTAAAAACACAATAGCAGCCCCATAAAAGCACACTGGCAACCAACCAGAAATGTACCATAGCAACACCCTGGCAACAAATGAGAACACCTTAAAAATTTAATAGCTACATCTTAGCAACCAATTAAAACACATCAGCAACCCCATATAAGCAGACTGGCAACCAACCAGAACTGCACCATAGCAACCCCGCAGCAACACCCTGGCAACCAATGAGAACACCTAAGAAACTAAATAGCAACACCCTAGCAACCACCTAAAACACAATAGCAACGCCATATAAGCACACTGGCAATCAACCAGAACTGCACCATAGCAACCCTACACAAACACCCTGGCAACCAATGAGAACACCTTAGAAACTGCATAGCATCACCCTAGCAACCAACTAGAACACCATAATTTTGTATCTATGCAATTGAAGACATCCCATCAGCATCTGCACAGTAAAACAAACCTCAGCTCTACTTTGAAAAGGGAAACTCTTTAAATATTCTGCAACAGGATGAAGCATTTTAAACATCCAGATCTGCGCGTCTCTGCTAAAGCCAGCACACAGTGAAGAAAGACTCGCAGTGGAACGGGCTCTGGGCTGCAGGTTAAGGCTCCGGGGGGCCAGAGGGGGGGTTTGATGAATTCAATCCCACTTCCTGGAAATGTCATTTTAATACATGTGTTTTATTAGGCACTGGACCACATTTTGACCACATCATCTGAAACAACACTGGCTAATTTGCTCCCAATAATGAAGAGAAATGAGTCTTCGGTCCCGTAAGAGGCTGCGTTTATGGAGAGCAGGAGGCTTGTTCACTGAGCTCTTGGCTGATGCTGTGAACAATCATAAATACACACACACACACACACACACAAAGGAGTTTCAGTGCAGGAGAAACACACGAACCTGAGTCACGGATTTCTCTGCTGATCGGCTCTGGTTGTGGCTGCAGTATTCAGGCATCCACTGAACATGATAACGGCTGGACGAAGCATCTGCACACATAACACATAAACACTGATCTCAATGCACAGAAACATACACACTCACCGGCCACTTTATTAGGTACACCTGTCCAACTGCTCGTTAATGCAAATTTCTAATCAGCCAATCACATGGCAGCAACTGTATGATTAATGACCTAGTGATGTAACTAGGTATTGCAGACCCCTTCAAAGCCAATGCGGGTTGCCAGATTGATGACACAAACAGGAGGAACCGTGCCTGATGATCAAGCCTTGCACTGCAAGCTGCTCAGCAAATGTCCACAATTGTAATATTTACATTATTTACTAATTAAAAAACACCTCATGTGTATTTTTAGAACTGTCTCATTTCGGAGGCTGCTTCGGTCCTCCAGAGGTCACATTTTCAGCTGCCCTCATGATTAAAATCAAGTACTGTTTTTCTACCAAGGCGACCCTGAGGGCTGAAATATAACTGGCTAAACTGGCAGTGGGTGGAGCTACAGAGATCAAAGCAGAGACAGACATTCCAACACGGAATGCACATTCTGAAAGTAGAATATCTGACTTCAGCATTGTTTTTCAGAGGTTCACTTAAATATCTGCAAACATGTTAATGTATTCCTATGCTTTAGAGGAGTCCAAAACTACATACAGTAACAGTAAAACCTAGTTCAGAAACATCAATACACCAACAAAAAAAGACCTTTTTAATTGAAATGCACAAATTAAGAGAGCGATTTGCAACACAAACAAGACAGAAGATGAAAGGAAAATGCAAAGGAAATGTTTAGGAAACACAGAAGTGCATTACAGTCATCTCTAACTGCAGGAGAGCAAGAGCAACCTGAGACAGAGTAAACAACAGCACTATACGAGCTGTTGGCTGAACGTCTCCATCAAGCGTTTATCATCATAAAATACCTGCAAGCATTTCTTGGAAGGAATAATTAGAGCAAACAGCAGGCCGAGGTTGAGCTGATTGGCCATTACAGAACAGTAGAAACTGACTTTGCTAATCAGCAGTGTTTACGCAGCGCCTGCGGTTTATTATTCATCAAGCTGCGCCGTTTGGATGTCAAATGATACATTTCAGATTAATAATTGAGGTGCACTGGCTCGGGCCCTTCTGAGGGACTCGAAACAGCCAGATAAAAGCAGGCTTTGAAGACGCAGACATGAAGTTTGAACATTTCTGGAAGAAGAAAAAAAACAGCAACCGCAGATGGAGAAGGAAAACACACTGAGATGGATAAACAAGTGCTGCGTCCGAAATCTGAAAACACTCCTTCACACACACGTGTTCTGAAGAATGATAGATCTATCTATCTATCTATCTATCTATCTATCTATCTATCTATCTATCTATCTATCTATCTATCTATCTATCTATCTATCTATCTATCTATCTATCTATCTATCTATCTATCTATCTATACAGTGATTTGAGTGCTCAGAAAAACACTATATAAATGTAATGAGTTAATATTATTATTATTATTATTATTATTATTATTATGACTTGATGTCTAGCTGTCATATGGAGGCATCACATGGTCCTGTGCATGTGTTTGAGTGTTCGGTTGACCAGATCAATTCAGTTCAATTCCCCTTTATTTGTATAGCGCTTTTACAATGTAGATTGTGTCAAAGCAGCTTCACATAGAGGATCATAGTAAACTGAAACAGTGTCAGTTCAGTTTTCAGTGTTTAAGTTCAGTTCAGTTGAGCTCAGCTCAGTGTGGTTTAATAATCACTACTGAGAGTCCAAATATTGAAGAGCAAATCCATCCATGCGCAGCTCTACAGATCCCGAACCATGCAAGCCAGAGGCGACAGCGGAGAGGGAAAAAAACTTCACCAATTGGCGAAAGTGAAGAATTAAAAAAACCTTGAGAGAAACCAGACTCAGTTGGACTTGACCATTTCTCCACTGGCCAAACGTCTTGTGCAGAGCTGCAGTCTAGGCACTGCCATAAGATCACAGTCATATCACTCTGCATATCACCCCTGTAACCCAAGAGCGAAGCTGAGCAGGGCTGAGCCTGGTCAGTATCTGGATGGGAGACCACATGGGAAAACTAGGCTGCTGTTGGAAGTGGTGTAAGTGAGGTCAGTAGTCAGCGCAGAACCTGTGGTCTGAGTGAGTCCTATTGCCCCAGTATAATCAAGGGGACTCTATACTCTCAGTGAGTGCCATCTTTCAGATGAGGTTAAACTGAAGACGTGACTCTCTGTGGTCATTACTAATCCCATGGCAGTTCTGGTAAAGAGTAGGGGTGTAACCCCGGTGTCCAGGCCAAATTGCTTCCATCGGCCCTTACCCATCATGGCCTCCCATTCATCCCCATCCACCGAATTGGCGGTGTCACTGTCTTTCTACTCCCCCTATAGCTGGTGTGTGGTGAAGCACTGGCACTGTTGTTCTGTGGCTGCCGTGGCATCATTCAGTTGGAGCTGCACACTGCTGGTGGAGTGTAGAGACCCCCCTCATGATTGTGAAGCGCTTTGAGTGTATGGCCATACACAGGATAAATGCACTACATACATACACACATTACACGACAATACAGATAAAAACAAATATAGAGCATCTGGTCTGTAGTAAAAGAAACAGTGTTTTTTTGGTCTTGATGTTGTATCGACTGGTTATTTTATAATTAGACCAAGAACTAGATCATTTTCAACCAGCCATTTCTCTGTGTGTGCATGTGTGTGTGTTTGTGTAAATATATGTGTATGTCCGTTTATGCGCGCATGTGTGTCACCTGTTCTCTTCTTCCAGTAGACTCGGACCTGCAGTTGTCCGTCTTGATAATAAGGTGTTCCCACATCCAGAGCGCTGCCGGGTCTCTTCACTGACACTGATCCCAGAACAGGAGGATCTGCTTTCCTTAGCTTAGAGACGGACTCTGCATCACACACACACACACACACACACACACACACACACACACACACATCACAGTCAAAATTCGGCCATTGATGTCGCTGCCTAATTAAAAAAGAATAGACAACCTTAAAAATTGTAAAAAAGCTAAATAATAAAACACCAATTTTTCAAATTTGATTGATATTTAGGTTGAGCATTTCTGTGTTTTATTAATTACTATTTTTTTCATTGTTATACACTCACCGGCCACTTTATTAGGTACACCTGTCCAACTGCTCGTTAACGCAAATTTCTAATCAGCCAATCACATGGCAGCAACTCAATGGATGTAGACAGGGTCAAGACGATCTGCTGAAGTTCAAAGTGAGCATCAGAATGGGGAAGAAAGAGGATTTAAGTGACTTTTAACGTGGCGTGGTTGTTGGTGCCAGACGGGCTGCTCTGAGTATTTCAGAAACTGTTGATCTACTGGGATTTTCACGCACAACCATCTCTAGGGTTTACAGAGAATGGTCAGACAAAGAGGAAATATCCAGTGAGCGGCAGTTCTGTGGGCGCAAATGCCTTGTTGATGCCAGAGGTCAGAGGAGAATGGCCAGACTGGTTCCAGCTGATAGAAAGGCAACAGTAACTCAAATAAGCACTCGTTACAACCGAGGTCTGCAGAAGAGCATCTCTGAACACACAACACGTCCAACCTTGAGGCGGATGGGCTACAGCAGCAGAAGACCACACCGGGTGCCGCTCCTGTCAGCTAAGAACAGGAAACTGAGGCTACAATTCACACAGGCTCACCAAAACTGGACAATAGAAGATTGGAGAAACGTTGCCTGGTCTGATGAGTCTCCATTTCTGCTGCCACATTCAGATGCTCGGCTCAGAATTTGGCCTCAACAACATGAAAGCATGGATCCATCCTGCCTTGTGTCAGCAGTTCAGGCTGCTGGTGGTGGTGTAATGGTGTGGGGGATATTTTCTGGGCACACTTTGGGTCCATTAGTACCAATTGAGCATGGTGTCAACGCCACAGCCAACCTGAGTATTGTTGCTGACCATGTCCATCCCTTTATGAGCACAGTGTCTCCATCTTCTGATGGCTACTTCCAGCAGGATAACGCGCCATGTCATAAAGCGGCAATCATCTCAGACTGGTTTCTTGAACATGACAATGAGTTCACTGTACTCAAATGGCCTCCACAGTCACCAGAGCTCAATCCAATAGAGCACATTTGGGATGTGGCGAACGGGAGATTGGCATCATGGATGTGCAGCCGACAAATCTGCAGCAACTGTGTGATGCTATCATGTCAATATGGAGCAAAATCTCTGAGGAATATTTCCAGTACCTTGTTTAATCTCTGCCACGAAGGATTAAGGCAGTTCTGGAGGTAAAAGGGGGTCCAACCCGGTACTAGTAAGGTGTACCTAATAAAGTGGCCAATGAGTGTATACATATATACACTGCTCCAAAAAATAAAAGGAACACTTAAACACAATGTACCTGCAAGTGTTGCCTTTATTTTTTTGAGCAGTATATATAACAGTGTGTGTGTTGTCGAAGTGCTGTGCTTCTGGATATGTGTGTGTGTGTGTTGTCGTACTGCTGTTCTGCTGGGTGTGTGTGGTGTTGAAGTGTAGTGTTGCTCTGCTGCTCTTCAGTCTGATCTGACTCCAGTATGACATGGCCTGAACCTCCACTGTGTAGCTGCTGTTGCACTGGAGAGAGTCCAGATCCACCCATGTCTGATCCTAAAACACACACACACACACAAACACAAACACAGACAGACACACACACACACACACACACACACACACAATATAAGACATTTAAAACATGTAATACATAACATACTTGACATATATTATTATTATTAATATTATATGACATTATCTGACATGTATCTGACATATATCTACATTATATCTACATTTATCTAGCTTATCTATATCTATTATAGATATAGATATATATCTATATATATTATAACTGATATTAATCCGACAGATTTCAATATTTATTGTGGTATATCTGACATTAATCTGACATATATCTATATTTGTTAGAACACATCTGACATGCGGCTTTATTATAATATATCTGTCATACATAACATATCTATATTTATTATGATAATAATATATCTGACACTTATCTATCATATATCTACATGTATCATATCTGACATATCTATTATATACTACACATTTCAAAAGTTTAATCAACATATTTAGTTATGATCTAATAAGTATGTGAGATATGTGTGTGTATATGAGGAGCAGATGTGTGTGTGTGTGTGTGTGTGCATTCCTCCATCAGCGTGGGTTAGATTAGATTAGTTAGTGGGCGGCGGGTCAATAACTCCAGCAGAGAGAGAGAAAGAGAGAATAAGGGAAAATAAATCAAATAAATAAGTGCACAGAAGGTCGCTGGTTTGAGTCCCGGCTGGGTCAGTGGTCATTTCTGTGTGGAGTTTGCATGTTCTCCCTGTGTTGGTGTGGGTTTCCTCTGGGTGCTCCGGTTTCCCCCACAGTCTAAACACATGTGCTGTAGGGGGAATTGATGAACTAAATAGGTCGTAGTGTATAGGAGTGTGTGTGTGAAGGAGTGTGTATGGGTGTTTCCCAGTGTTGGGTTGCAGCTGGAAGGGCATCAGCTGTGTAAAACATACGCTGTTATAGTTGGCGGTTCATTCTGCTGTGGCGACCTCTGATGAATAAAGGGACTAAGTCGAAGGAAAATGAATGAATGAATGTGTATGTATGAGTGTGTGTGTGTGTGTCTGCAGTGCTGTTTACCCCGTGGCTGGTCTTCCTCCTCCTCCTGCGGTTCGTCTTCATCGGTGTGTGTTCGCTGCTCCAGAAGATCTTGTAGTGATGAACAGGAACGTCAGACTCTGTAGGGAGACTCCAGCGGACGCGGAGTGACATCAGACCGTCTGCACACACGCTCATGTTCACCACACGCAGAGCAGACGGACGCGGAGGAGGAGACGGATCTGTACACACACACACACATATATATATATATATATATATAGACAGACAGAGGAGAGCAACATCAGGACTGAACACTTCTCATGACACAACACTCATTTTTTACATGTAGTCATTTAGCAGATGCTTATGTCCAGCGACTGATAACCAAGGAGGCATTCAGCAATTCAACAAGAAGAGGCAATACAAACAACAAGTGCTGATTATCCACAGGAACTGTTTGTGCTTAGAGAATTAAGTGCTAGAGTAAGGCGGAGAAAGGAAGAGTGTTGTTACAGGTGGTTTGTCAAGCCCACTCGCATGTGTGAGGCACACTTCATAAATGCCTTATTTACAAGGAATATTCCGATTGATTATTGGCATCTGCTGATAATCACATTTAATAACTTGAATCTGGCCGATCTCATGAACCGATTGCAAGTGTGTTTATGAGTTTAGAAGCAGAGGAAGCTGCACATGTGCTCCTGTATATTACGCACAGCCTAAAGCAGCCACAACACGTGAGGAGATCACTGATGTGTGGGGGCATGAGCAATCGATGCGCTCACGTCACAGCAGCTAAAATATATACAGATGCAGTGCGAGCTGTTTATACAGTCTATTGGCTCGACCCGCGTGAGTGATGGTCTCTTTGTTGCAAGTGCAGCCATAGTATTTCCAGTGTTCTGAGCTGCTGTGACGCGAGCCGAGCCGTCTCCTCTATCTAGTGTCTCATCCAAACTCATGAGCTCTCCCGAAAGCTCTGTGAGTCTCCTGCATATTCATACTGGCTCTGTGATCCCCCAAAATGAGTTAAAATAGCCGGAAATCATGGTGATGAGAGTGAATGAGCAAGAGAACAGATCACGAGAGGCAAAGGGATGGTCTAAGCACTGCATTTCTGAGGTTAAATGAACAGAGCGAGTGCAAATCCCTCTCCCTCTCTCTCTCTCTCTCATTAAGGAATCTGCTGTCAATAGTTGGAGATGAGCAAAATATCTGAATGGTCTTACATGCATTTAGGCCTTTTTACATATAAGAACTGAAAGTTCTGTGTTTTGACAAGATTGCAAGTTCACTAAAAGCTGACTGGAATCATTAGATAAATAAAACTGAATTTATTTTTTATAATTTGTTAATAATATATCTTCTTGTAAAATACTTACTGCAATAAACAGTAGTTTACAGGCATGTTTCCTTTAGTAAAGAAGTATTAGATTTATAGGTGTGCATTTTAACTTTGTATGCATCAAACAAATGCTCCAAACTTGTTCTTGATTGAGACATGTTGAATTCTTCTTTCATCATTGTCAATGTTTCCAGATTGCATTGTTTGTCATTTTTCTTACCAATTTTTATATCTGTGCTATATAAATATATAAATATAAATATATATATATATATATATATATATATATATATATATATATATATATATATATATATATATATATATATATATATATATATATATATGTGTGTGTGTATGTGTGTGTGTATGTATATATATATATAAAAAAAAAAAAATTAGTTTAAATGTTACAATGTTCTATATGAATAGGGCACAGGGGGCATAAGTAAGAATAGAACACAGCCAGGAACTCTGTTTCGAACTACAGCTCCAGAGGTGTAGTTGCAAGCAAGGAAGTTTGTGACGCAGTTTGCGAATGTTTGTTGAAACGACGGATTTGGAAAACGCCTAATCAACAAACTATGTTTGTAACGACGCAACATGCAACCTTAGTTGGCTAACGATGGTTTTCGGAAACGCACCCCTGATTGGGCCAGTAACCATCCTGTTTACTCTCCCGAGCGTCTTGCACGCTGGCCCCAGGCCATCGGGCAGTCCTTATTGTCGAGTCCTGAGAAGCAGCTCTGTGGAAATAGCAGCGTTTGCAATGCTCTTTAGCTTTCTCTGCTATAACATTACAGCACCTCTGGCCAATGCTCCTTCGCTGCACAGTGTGTATGCGCGTGGTGAGTGCGCATAATCTGAAGCGTTTGTGATCTCACTAGCCTGGATGTATTTTTTTGTAGTCCCCAAACTTGATTCGCTGTAAGCTTTACTAAGCTAACTCTGTAAAAGCCAATGTCTCCCTTAGCATTAAACTTTAAGCTTACATTCAGAGATGTTGTTTATGTTCACACAGCTATATTACACATCAAGCTTAACATACGATATCATAGTGGACCACCCCTTGAAAACACTAGATTAAACTCAAACATTTCCAGCATCCTGATAATCAACACATGCTTTGGCTCACCTGAGTGTTTCTCAGAGTGATAACAGAGTAAAACAGGGATAAACAGAGTAAAACAGGGTGTAAATGCTCGGACTGACCTCTGTGAGAGCGGAAGTGTTTGCTGGGTGAAGTAAACCCCCGTGTGCCGTGAACGTTCACCGCCGCTACCCGGAACTGATACCAGCGGCTGGGACGCACGTCACTCAGCACCACACGCTCCTCGCTCACCTGTGGGCGCAGGGGTCAGAGGTCACGCAGAGGTCAAGGGTCACAGGTCACCTACATCTGACTGGAATCTGAGATATTCGCTCAGGCGACGCTGTAATGTGGCTCAAAACCTGCCGGAACTACTTTATCTGGTGTTTATCTGACAATAACCATAGAATGATCATCAGCCAATCAGAATCAAGCATTCAGCAGGCCTGTGATTAAGTGAGTGAGTTAGTGCAGTGTGTGTAAGCTTGTGTGTGTGTGTGTGCGTGCGTGCGTGTGTGTGTGTGTGTGTGTGTGTGTGTGTGAGACCTGAGCGATGTCTCTCCAGTGTGTAGCGTGGTCTTCAGTAGGGTGTATCCCAGAGTTCCAGCGTCTCTGCAGCACGTACAGCACCGGCTCCACAGACACATTGAAGCGTGAGGACCAGCGCAGCTCCAGCTGACCTGACGGATGCTCCACAAACTGCAGATCCTTACGCGGCTTCAGAGGAGACCCTGAAGGACACATGACGACAGGTGACATCTGAGTACGCAGCGCACACACACGCAATAGTTAAACATTGTGATCTCTCGATTGCGACAGAGAAATACTGGGAAACGTTTGTAGACTGATGGCATTTCATGCTGTTCAGCCTGATAATCTTACAATGTGAGCAAAATCAGCTGTTTTGTCATCACTTTAGACATTACGCTAGAGAATCATTCAGATACTAGCTCTAATCAGAATCTGACAGAGTTTATTGCCAGGTATGTTCACACATACGAGGAATTTTTGTTTTGGTGACAGAGCGTCTACAGGGCAACAGAATGACAGAGACAGGACAAAAAACAGATAATAAACATAGAAGTGAATGTAATTTCCCTCAAGTATACGCTAGCACAAGTGGTTCCCGTGATACTAGTTTATTTGATGACTTTTTCCCCAAATCCACCGTAAAAACTAAACAATAAATACAAATCAAAACATACGTAAACTTTAGAAACTTCAAACACAAAATACAAACATAAAGCAAAATACCTCGTTGGCTGCATGCTATATGAAAGAAATTGTCCTGAATGCTCCTTGAATCACATCACTTGTTGAAGTCCATGTTAAAGTCAATACATCCATTGACAAGCACATACAAACAATTCATATTTGCCGATCGCTTGCTAACAGGAAGTGATAACCTCTTCTTCTTCTTCTCATGAGTTTTATTGGCGGTTGGCATACAACTTCTAGGTGCATTACCGCCACCTGCTGGTTAGGATTGTGGGCCTTGATAGTGATAACCTCACGGGCAGTCAGCCATTTCATACACCCGCAGAGATTTCAAAATAAAAGTCCCAAACCAAATAACAGAAATAAATTCACAAATAATACATGTAACTTATTTTCTCAACAACAAAAAATAATCTTAGAAAAACATAAACAACTTATAGAGGCTTATGGATGCATTCAGGATGCTCTGTAGGTCTATTAGAGACATTCATAAATATTCCTAGCAAATCTAATAAATGCTGGAGACATACTCGTTACATAAACACAATAAATCACACTTCAGCAGCGTTTATTTGAGAGCGCACAAGAAGATCTGCACTTGAGCAGCGTATATTTGAGGGGCGTGCAAAAAGTTGTGTACGAACAGAGGAAAACGACGCGCAAGCAGAGATCCGCATGCTTGTATTAGCTTGATCTTGACTTGTAATACGGCACTCAGGATATTTGTCATTGAAATAACGCCATTGATAGTTGATGGATCTGTGTAAAAGGCTGCCGCCACAGCTGGAAAAATCCCAGAGGAAACACTGAAGATCTAAATAAATTAATAGATAAAATCGCAGCTTTATTCGGTTTAGAAATCGCATGTGCTGAAATGTTTTTGCGATTGTGATTAATTGCACAGCCCTATTAGGCAAGTCATTGTATAACAGTGGTTTGTTCTGGAGACAATCCAAAACTAATATTGCTTAAAGGGGTTAATAATATTGACCTTAAAATGGCTTTAAAACTATTAAAAACTGCTTTTATTCTAGCCAAAATAAAACAAATAAGACTTTCTCCAGAAGAAAAAATATTAGAGAAAATACTGTGAAAATCTCCTTGCTCTATTAAAAGTCACTTGGGAAATATTTGAAACAGAATAAAAATTTCACAAGAGAACGAATAATTTTGACTTCAACTGTATGGGATATAAAACATTAATAAAGAAATGTGTGTGCTGACGCTGAATCTGTACTGTACGCCTCCGACTTCCACTTAACCCTCGCAGACATTAAAATGACTCCATATGCCATAAATCAGAGGTTTATTAAGCACAAAGCTTTTGAAGAAAAGGCTCTGCTGTGGATTCGTTACAGCTGTGATGAAGAGCCGCTGATGCAGGAAAACACATGCAGGATTTCACAACCGCCGCAGCTCAAAAACCTTACATGCCTCAATCCATATAATAAAAATATAAATTCTTCCACATGACCATCCATAAATCAGCAGAGCAGGGAAGACAGACTTCAGAAAATGTTAGAGTTTACTAAAACAGGGCTCGAAATTTTGACTGTTTTGGTCTCATATGCAATTCTATCTATGCGACTTTAAAATATATTTAGGAGCCTTTGTGCAACTGCAAAAAACTGTTGCTGTGTGACTGTTCTTCACTGCAAAATGTGCACGGATTTAGGAAACATTCATGCAGAATGCGTCTTTGCACCTGATGTGCGAAACACAGAGCCCAGGAATAGTTTAAACAGTTGTCATGCCAACTTGCTGCAATAAACAAAGCCAACAATGCTTGCCCCGCCTTCATGCTCTTCTGATTGGCCCACTGCTGTAGCACTAAACGTGAATGAATTGGTCAATATCAGCTGTCAATCACTCAGTCGATGCCTTCAGATCACAGGGAGCAACAGCCAAGAAGATGTAAATCTTTGAAGATGAGAGTGAAAATAACACTGACAGATTTAGTTTTAGAAACAACCTAAAGCTACAAATACTGGCACATCTGATTACTGATCATGTGCTGAATGTTAATCCACCGTTTACACTTATCGAAGAGTGGATAAAAGACTTCCAGTGTCCAGAGTTTGCTATGAAAAGGACTAAAGCCATTCACTGTAAAGCCTGTGGGACGGAGTTCGCAGGTAACGGCGTATGCCGATGAACCTACATAATTAAGCGTGAGAGGTCCTGTTTAATCCTTCATTTAATTGTCAGGATGCTGTCAGCCGTGTGCATATTTAATTAGATGAATGAGTATTTTGTTTACCCAATTCCCCTATAGCGCATGTGTTTGGACTGTGGGAGAAACCGGAGTACCCGGAGGAAACTCACGCCAACACAGGGAGAACATGCAAACTCCACACAGATACGCCAACTGCGACCTTCTTTAAGTTCTTTACGTTAAAGCTTCCTATTAAACACTTTATTTACTAAAGTTTTGTAATAAAATATGTATATTTTGAAATATAATACAGAATCTCTTCATAAATGTTTTTTTTTTTGTCAGTTTTACTCTTATTAAAGTTATTTTTATATTACTAAATTGAATTTTTTTTAATTTTCAACACAACCATTAATGGTTCAAGCTATATTTCTGTTCAATTATAAAACATTTTTGTTTTATTTACGCTGCTGTAAACATTTTAGTATGAATAATTCATGTTAATTTTGTACTGAATACAGTTGAAGTCAGAATTATTCACCCTTCTGTATATTTTCCCCCAATTTCTGTTTAACGGAGAGCAGATTTGTTCAACACATTTCTAAACATAATAGTTTTAATAACTCAAATAAGACTTTCTCTAGAAGAAAAAATATTATAGGAAATACTGTGAAAAATTCCTGAATCTGTTCAACATCATTTTGGGAAATATTTGAGAAAGAAAACTGTCATCTGTACATGATCCAGAAATAGACTTTCTGACCTCCAGATGTTGTTAAGCTGAGTTACACTGACGTGTGCTGATTTTAATAATAGTTTGAATGTAAAAATTGGTTGAATTAAGATTATAAATGTGAGACGAGGCATCTGAAAGCCATGGGCTGGTCTGTTAATGTTTTCCAGCAGCTGCACAGAGAGAAGCGATTACACGCAGATCATCGCAAACTCTGGCTGATTGGGTTTGGATTTCAATAAAAGCCTTTATGACTTGGTGTAAATGAGGCGAAACCAGCAAATCTGACAAGCAGAACCACATCAGAACTGAAGAGTCATAGAGTGCACATACAGTACACTCAATCTGCACTACAAAAACACCAGCATACAAATATAATTAGGCTCATTTGACACCAATTACTTCACAATTTTATGAATTTATTTCTCGCAATTCAATCTAATAAAGACTATCTAAATAGAGTAAAATGTTTTTAGTACTTAAATTAGTAATAATTGTAATTTTTTAAATATTTTTTAAGCCATGAAAAATTGTTGGAACACTAAATATTATTTAATAATGATAGAAATATTTTTAAAATGTCAAATTATACAAATAAAAAAATACAAAAAAGATAACATTAAATGCATACATTTATCTAAAAATATTGGGGAGTAAACAAAATTAAAAACTATTTTATTTTACAGTCCATGTACATTCTCACAATACTGAGTTTACGTCTCACAATTCTGACTTTATGTCGCTCGCAATTCTAAGTATTGCGTCTCATAATTCAGAGATTATGTCACACAATTCTGATTTTACGCCTCACAATTCTGACTTTACGTTTCACAATTCTGACTTTACGTTTCACAATTCTGACTTTACGTCTCACAATTCTGACTTTACGTCTCACAATTCTGACTTTACGTTTCACAATTCTGACTTTACGTTTCACAATTCTGACTTTACGTCTCACAATTCTGACTTTACGTCTCACAATTCTGACTTTACGTTTCACAATTCTGATTTTACGCCTCACAATTCTGACTTTACGTTTCACAATTCTGACTTTACGTTTCACAATTCTGACTTTACGTCTCACAATTCTGACTTTACGTCTCACAATTCTGACTTTACGTTTCACAATTCTGACTTTACATTTCACAATTCTGACTTTACGTTTCACAATTCTGACTTTACGTTTCACAATTCTGACTTTACGTCTCACAATTCTGACTTTAACGTCTCACAATTCTGACTTTACGTTTCACAATTCTAACTTTACGTTTCACAATTCTGACTTTAACGTCTCACAATTCTGACTTTAACGTCTCACAATTCTGACTTTACGTCTCACAATTCTGACTTTAACGTTTCACAATTCTGACTTTACGTTTCACAATTCTGACTTTAACGTCTCACAATTCTGACTTTAACGTCTCACAATTCTGACTTTACGTCTCACAATTCTGACTTTAACGTTTCACAATTCTGACTTTACGTTTCACAATTCTGACTTTACGTCTCACAATTCTGACTTAACGTCTCACAATTCTGACTTTACGTTTCACAATTCTGACTTTACTTTTCACAATTCTGACTTTACGTCTCACAATTCTGACTTTACGTTTCACAATTCTGACTTTACGTCTCACAATTCTGTCTTTACGTCTCACAATTCTGACTTTACGTCTCACAATTCTGACTTTACGTTTCACAATTCTGACTTTAACGTCTCACAATTCTGACTTTACGTTTCACAATTCTGACTTTAACGTCTCACAATTCTGACTTTAACGTCTCACAATTCTGACTTTAACGTCTCACAATTCTGACTTTAACGTCTCACAATTCTGACTTTAACGTCTCACAATTCTGGCTTTAACGTCTCACAATTCTGACTTTAACGTCTCACAATTCTGTCTTTACGTCTCACAATTCTGACTTTATGTCTCACAATTCTGACTTTACGTTTCACAATTCTGACTTTAACGTCTCACAATTCTGACTTTACGTTTCACAATTCTGACTTTAACGTCTCACAATTCTGACTTTAACGTCTCACAATTCTGACTTTAACGTCTCACAATTCTGACTTTAACGTCTCACAATTCTGACTTTACGTTTCACAATTCTGACTTTACGTCTCACAATTCTGACTTTACGTTTCACAATTCTGACTTTACGTTTCACAATTTTGACTTTACGTTTCAAAATTCTGACTTTACGTCTCACAATTCTGACTTTACGTTTCACAATTCTGACTTTACGTTTCACAATTCTGACTTTACGTTTCAAAATTCTGACTTTACGTCTCACAATTCTGACTTTAACGTCTCACAATTCTGACTTTACGTTTCTCAATTCTGACTTTAACGTCTCACAATTCTGACTTTACGTTTCACAATTCTGACTTTAACGTCTCACAATTCTGACTTTAACGTCTCACAATTCTGACTTTAACGTCTCACAATTCTGACTTTAACGTCTCACAATTTTGACTTTACGTCTCACAATTCTGACTTTAACATCTCACAATTCTGACTTTACGTTTCACAATTCTGACTTTAACGTCTCACAATTTTGACTTTACGTTTCACAATTCTGACTTTACGTTTCACAATTCTGACTTTAACGTCTCACAATTCTGACTTTAACGTCTCACAATTCTGACTTTAACGTCTCACAATTCTGACTTTACGTTTCACAATTCTGACTTTAACGTCTCACAATTCTGACTTTAACGTCTCACAATTCTGACTTTACGTCTCACAATTCTGACTTTACGTTTCACAATTCTGACTTTACGTTTCACAATTCTGACTTTACGTCTCACAATTCTGACTTTACGTCTCACAATTCTGACTTTACGTCTCACAATTCTGACTTTACGTTTCACAATTCTGACTTTAACGTCTCACAATTCTGACTTTACGTTTCACAATTTTGACTTTACGTCTCACAATTCTGACTTTAACGTCTCACAATTCTGACTTTACGTCTCACAATTCTAACTTTACGTTTCACAATTCTGACTTTACGTCTCACAATTCTGACTTTACGTCTCACAATTCTGACTTTACGTTTCACAATTCTGACTTTAACGTCTCACAATTCTGACTTTACGTTTCACAATTCTGACTTTAACGTCTCACAATTCTGACTTTAACGTCTCACAATTCTGACTTTAACGTCTCACAATTCTGACTTTACATCTCACAATTCTGACTTTACGTCTCACAATTCTGACTTTAACGTCTCACAATTCTGACTTTAATGTCTCACAATTCTGACTTTACATCTCACAATTCTGACTTTACGTCTCACAATTCTGACTTTAACGTCTCACAATTCTGACTTTACGTTTCACAATTCTGACTTTAACATCTCACAATTCTGACTTTAACGTCTCACAATTCTGACTTTAACGTCTCACAATTCTGACTTTAACGTCTCACAATTCTGACTTTAACGTCTCACAATTCTGACTTTAACGTCTCACAATTCTGACTTTACGTTTCACAATTTTGACTTTACGTCTCACAATTCTGACTTTAACGTCTCACAATTCTGACTTTACGTCTCACAATTCTAACTTTACGTTTCACAATTCTGACTTTACGTCTCACAATTCTGACTTTACGTCTCACAATTCTGACTTTACGTTTCACAATTCTGACTTTAACGTCTCACAATTCTGACTTTACGTTTCACAATTCTGACTTTAACGTCTCACAATTCTGACTTTAACGTCTCACAATTCTGACTTTAACGTCTCACAATTCTGACTTTACATCTCACAATTCTGACTTTACGTCTCACAATTCTGACTTTAACGTCTCACAATTCTGACTTTAATGTCTCACAATTCTGACTTTACATCTCACAATTCTGACTTTACGTCTCACAATTCTGACTTTAACGTCTCACAATTCTGACTTTACGTTTCACAATTCTGACTTTAACATCTCACAATTCTGACTTTAACGTCTCACAATTCTGACTTTAACGTCTCACAATTCTGACTTTAACGTCTCACAATTCTGACTTTAACGTCTCACAATTCTGACTTTAACGTCTCACAATTTTGACTTTAACGTCTCACAATTCTGACTTTAACGTCTCACAATTCTGACTTTAACGTCTCACAATTCTGACTTTAACGTCTCACAATTCTAACTTTACGTCTCACAATTCGGACTTTAACGTCTCACAATTCGGACTTTAACATCTCACAATTCTGACTTTAACGTCTCACAATTCTGACTTTAACGTCTCACAATTCTGACTTTAACGTCTCACAATTCTGACTTTAACGTCTCACAATTCTAACTTTACGCCTCACAATTCGGACTTTACACCTCACAATTCAGACTTTTACATTTTACTTTTTTGACTTTACATCTCGTAATTCTGTTTTTACATCTCGTAATTCTGACTTCACATTTTGCAATTCAAACTTTTATGCATCACAATTCAGATTTAACGTCTTTATGGGGTGAACGCAGTGTTTCAAGTGCAGTTCTGAAGAGGGTGTACCTTTATAAATGTTCTTGGGCATCTGGCAGGTGTGTCCGCAGCCATTGGAGCAGCACTTCTTTAGACTCGTGCAGTCACTGTCGGAGTCACAGCTCTGTACGCAGGCAGCTTCGAACCCGCTGGCCTTCTCCTCTGCGGGACACTCGCCCTGCTTCAGCGTCTGCACCGACCGAAGGAACTCACAGCTCGTCAGACACTCGTAGTGCTTCTTCGGGAACTGAGTCTGAAAACACAGCACAGATTTAACAATGAGCTGCATTCAGGGTATCTGCAGGTTTCTAGACTCTCTCCATATGAACACAGGTATTATTTAACATAATTGATTTAACATTAAACTCCCTGCTCTGTTAAACATCATTTGGGAAATATTTGGAAAAGAAAAAAAATTCACAGGAGGGCGAAATATTTTGACTTAAACTGTATAGTGCACTCATCCAGTATACAGACAGAGGGGTTAGTAAACAAGTAATCAAGTGAGCGGTTTTGGATGTAGATAATATTTGCACACACACACACACACCTCACACAGATCCTGACACTGGTTCTCTTTCAGGTCCCATGAGGCTCGGCACGGTTCCAGACACTGAGGAGGAAACACAAAAAAGAGGAGAAGAAGAGCGTCAGATCTACATGATGAAGAACAGCCTGAACCACAAACCATTCACAGGTTACATTTGCAGCAATTTACACGTAACATCTTCATGTACAGGCGTCACAGTGGCACAGTGGTTAGCACTGTCACCTAACAGCAAGAAGATTGTTGGTTTGAGTCCTGGCTGGGTGAGTTGGCATTCCTGTGTGGAGTTTGCATGTTCTCCCCGTGTTGGCGTGGGTTTCCTCCTGGTGCTCCGGTTTCCCCCACAGTCCAAACACGTGCACTATAGGGGAATTGATTAACTAAACTTGCCATACTGTTTGTGAGTGTGTGCAGGAGTGTATATGTGTTTCCCAGTGATGGGTTGCAGCTGGAAGGGCAACCGCTGAGTAAAACATATGCTGGATTTGTTGGCGGTTCATTCCGCTGTGGTGACCCCTGATTAATAAAGGGACTAAGCCAAAAAAGAAATGAATGAATGAACGAACAGATCATTGAATATTACTAAATTAAATAATGAAAAAACATTTTTAAATAAAAACAAATAAAGCAATTACTACTAATTATGAATTAGATTAATAAAATATAAATTTAACAAGTAATTTTTTAAATGGAAACAATCCAAATAAAACATTAATTGCTAATTTTAAAAGCAAAAATAAATATTTTGAAATAAAACTGATTAAAATGAACCATTTAATAGTAATTAAATGATAAAAAACATTCAATTAAACCAATAATTTTTAAATAATGATAGTAAAACACTATATTGTAATTGACCATGTATACAGCTGCACAATTAAATAATTTTCAATTAAAGGCAATTAAAACAAACCATTTTAATTCAACTTAAATTAAAATATGGAAAACAATCAAACATTACACTGACAAATAACAAAATTTTTTTACATTATTTAAATGATGAAAATAAAACTTGAATGAAATTTTAATGAACTACAAAATTACAATTAAACAATTAAACATAAAACTAATAATAAAACTAATAACCATAAACCTTATTAATATCATTCATTCATTTTCATTTCAGCTTAGTCCCTTTATTAATCCGGGGTCGCCACAGCGAAATGAACCGCTAACTTATCCAGCACATGTTTTACCCAGTGGATGCCCTTCCAGCCGCAACCCATCTCTGGGAAACATCCATACACACTCACTCACACTCGTACACTACGGAGAATTTAGCCAAACCAATTCACCTGTACCGCATGTCTTTGGACTGTTGGGGAAACCGGAGCACCCGGAGGAAACCCACGTGAATGCAGGGAGAACATGCAAACTCCACACAGAAACGCCAACTGACCCAGTCAAGGCAGGAACCAGCGACCTTCTTGCTGTGAGGCGACAGCACTACCTACTGCGCCACTGCGTCGCCACCTTATTAATACAATTTTACATTTATAAAATTGAAGAACTTAAATCATCCAATATATTATAAGTATATTATACATAGGCTACAGCAGCCACAACATGTGAGGAGTTAAATGATGTGTGGGGGTGTGGGCGATAGATGCGCTCGTGTCACAGCAGCTAAAATATATACAGATGCGGTGCGACCTGTTTATACAGTCTATTAGTGCGACTCGCGTGAGTGATGCTTTCTTTGTTGCAACCATTGTATATCCAGTGATCTGAGCTGATGTGACTTGAGCTGAGCGATCCCCCCTATCTAGTGTCTCATCAAATCTCATGACCTCTCCTGGAAGCTCCATGAGTCTCCCGCATATTCATACCGGCTCCGTGATCCCCAAAAATGATTTAAAATACCCAGAAATCACGGCGACGAGAGTGAATGAGCAAGAGAACAGATCGCGAGAGGAGCAGTGATGGTCTAAGCCCTGCATTTCTGGGGTTAAATAATTAGAGCAGTGAAAATCTCTATATTAGATATCTCTCTTATATTTAATAATAGAACTACTTGTAATACACTCATTGCTATAAACAGTAGTTTATACAGAGCCTCTAGTTTTTCACGATTCCCTGATCGCTGAATCCAACGCAAAATCAATAAACAGTCACAAATTTTTTGCGATTCAGCAAAATTCTTAATTAAATGAAAAAAATAAATAAATAAAATAAAAATTGCAAACATTTTTAATAATCTTAAAAACATCCCATTCTAAACCATACAATCAAATTGTATTTATTTCAGTTTGTTTTACATGACTTATAGACGTTGCATGCGTTTGAGTGTCTCATCTGCGCCCTCACAATCATTACATTACATTACATGGATGTGGGGGGGCGGGGGAGTTTTCAGCTTGTGCAGTAAGCAGACGTGGGTGAAGCGTGAGTAATTTACATGTGAAGTCATAGCAAAGATGAGATATAGACATCCTGTGATGCGTATTGGACATTTTGTTTGTGCGTTTGCGCTTCTTCAGACTGCAAAAGGAAGTTGGAGCAGACGGAGCAATAGAACAGACAGGTGGAGATGAGATTGGTTCAAGGGTGACGCTGGATGTGACCGAGCTGAAGGACATTATTTGTGCTTTACATGTATGGCTGGTTTTATGATGTGCGTCAAATCAATAAATAATTTCATTTGTCGGCGCCAGTGGTGTAGTGGTTAGTGCGTCGACACATGCACTCCAGTGCTCGCGGCGACCCGAGTTCGATTCCACCTCGTGGTCCTATGCCGATCCTTCCCCTCTCTCTGCTCCCCGCACGTTCCTGTCAACACTCTCTACTGTCCTGTCTAATATAGGAGAAAAACCCAAAAAAATAATTATAAAAAAAAAATAATTTTTTCCCTGCAGTTAACGAGAGAAAACGACTCCCTGCCATCGACGAGTTTTACAGCAATCCGTGTTTTAGGTGTATTACAGTAGAGGAAGCCCTAACGCATGTGCTATGTGTGACATGATGTCAGATGCCCCGGGGAGTGAAATCTGAGATACAGTAAGATCATGGATAAAAATTAGAGTTATACAACCTTCCTTTGGCTTAATCCCTAGTGTTTTAGATCCGTTTCAGATCTTGTCTGAATTAAATTCTTCATTCATCATTCGCAATGTGTCCAAATTGCATTGTTTGTCATTTTTCTTACCAATGTTTATATCTGTGTTATATTATTGTCTGTGGCGGTTCATTCTGCTGTAGCGACCCCCTGAAAAATAAGGGGACTACACTGAAGTGAAATGAATGAACTATTTTCTGTAAAGCTGCTTCTGGCCATCACTCATTCACATCTAAATGGTTATAAGCAGGGCTTAATTTGTGCTGGAACACTCCGGATCCGGCACCTCTGAAATCTGATCCGGCACCTCCTTTTACCGATCCCCCTCCTCACCCGTCTGCTGTTCACTTTCACTTTGTTCTGAGACTCCCCAACTCTCTTCACTTTCGTCCGTGACAATTAACCCCCCGCCCCGGCTCTTAAAGAGCCCATATTATGGGTTTTTGAAAATGCCCTTCCATGTAGTGTGTAACACAGCTCTAAGTGAAGTGAAATATCCAGCTAAGGCTTAAATCTGTAAGTGTACAGTGTTTAAAACTATTGATTCATCTATAAAAGAGTCGACTCATAGTGCTTCAAACGAGTCGTCTTGATAACGAGTCATTAGGTGTTTCGCGATGACGCTGCTACAAAACACAAGTAGTTGGGCGCGCAAACCCGGGAGATTTGAAACCTGCGGCCCCGCCCACTAACAGAAAAAAAGTCACACACACACACACACACACACACACACAGAGACACACACAGACACCGGTCGAATGAAGTCACGCTGTGAAGATGGATATTGACAGTCTAATCAAAGATGAAACATCAGCATTATAGCCCAGCCTTGAGCAGATCGAGTGCTTCTGAAAATTATATGCTTTCAAAGAAGACTTCATCAGTTTGTTAAAGGAAGGATCAGTATAGATTGTCAGAACATGGATCAGTGCATCATGGATCAGTTTCTACCCCCATTTCACCAGTGTAAGTACGTGCGATTAAAACTGTTGCCTCGTTTTCTCTAGCTTGCAAATTCTGTATTTAGTTGCTTTTTGTTACTTGTAACCGCGTGTACTGTATCAGGTTAACTCTTTATATTCTCAAATCGCGTGTAAAGCCACGTTGAAAACGCGACGCGTGCCGCTTTGATTACGGATCGTCAGCTGTTGCTACACGCATGCAACGATTAAGTTTCAAAATATTTCAGCTCAGGTTCGAGGTGAGGTGTCTAAATTGCACCCAGGGAGGTTTTCGCGGATATAACTGAGCGCCGCGCCCTCTCTATTCAGCCGCTCCTCTATGGACGCGCCGGCCCTGTGTGTGTGTGTGTGCATGTGCATGTGTATGTGTGTGTGTGTGTGTGTGTGTGTGAAAAGAGCAGGTAGACTGTGACAGGCTAGGAGATCTCCTCGCCAGTTCTTGGAGTTTTTGCTCAATAAAATAGTTAGTCGTCAGTATTTTCTAGTCCATCGTCTGTGTTTACATTCACCCACTGGCAGCCAAAATCCACTATAAAGCGTGTGTGCACTGTGACTACTTTTATATTGTTGATTAGCACTCTGTCTCGCGCTGAAGCCTTGTCCGTGTCGACCAATCGCAGCAGGCTGTCATAGGTCCAATCAGCGCAGATTAGCTTCGCGCTGAGGAGGGGTTTGGGAACAAATGAATCACTGAACGATTCATATGGGAGTCGCTGGGATAATTAGGTTAAAATAAATGCAGATTATAAGACCATGACAGTGTTTTTTGACCTTGCATGCATATTAGACTGTTGTTGGAGACCCTTACAACCTAAATATGACCCTATTTCATGTATAATATGGGCTCTTTAACTTACGGCCGCGACACCCCTCCGCTATCCAACACCCCGCTATATCCCCCCTCTCCACTTTCGTGCACGACACCTCTACATCCTCGGGTAGCATGCTGGATCTGTTACCCCAATCTGTTCAGAGACCTCGCGACTAACAAATTAAGCTCTGGTTATAAGAGACGTGTTTAAGGGATTATATGCAGCATCCTTCATTTATTCTCTTAGGTAAGGCAAGATCTTCTCTTAAGGTTCATACTTAGAGGGAAAATGTGCTTAATGCATTATAGAGCTTGTAGCATTACAATTGGTACTCGGTATCGGCTGATCACCATGACAAGGAATCAGTACTCGGTATCGGCTGCAAAAATCCTGACTGGAGCATCCCTAACTTGAACCGTTACAAATAAGTCTGGTTACTAAGCCCAAAACAAACCCAGACGGGCTGATGAAGGCCTGAAGCGAAGCTAAAATCAGCCATTCATGATTATGCTCTGCTCCTCATAAATACAGCCTGATCATGTGCTGTGTGTAACAGAGGAAAGCATTAGTGTGAGTAAATGATGACAGCAGAATCAGAAACCAGATCCATCCATCAGTGCATTGGGCTGAGAATCATTCCTCAATCGCACTCCAACAAATGCAGAGAGAAAGAGGAAAAACGAGCAAATGCGCTGAAGCACTGCTGGGTCTGTCCCAAACCACAGCAGCAGAGCCAGAAACCAGAAACACCAACCTGCTGCTCTGCATACAGCTGCGGCTACTGACTGCTCAGTCCAAATACAAGCAAAACAATAATAGTGACTTCAGCATTTTTGACTTTATGTCCAACAATTGTTTGCACATCACATTTCTGAGTTTACGTCAAGATTACTACGTGCATTTTTGAGTTTACGTCAAACATTTTCAAGTTTCTGACTTTTTAAAGTTTATGAATTTTTGCACAACTCTTAATTTAACATCTCGCAATTGTTCACACGACACATTTTCAAGTTTACGACTTGCAGTTTTGAGTTTACGTCTCACATTTTAAATTTTATGACTTAGATTTTTGAGTTTCTGTTGCACGATTCTTACTTTAACATCTCACAATTGCTTGCACGTCACATTTCTGAGTTTACGTCTCACATTTTCAAGTTAACTACTTGCAGTTGAGTTCACATCTCGAAATTCTGACTTTAACATCTCGTAATTGTTCACATGACACATTTCTGAGTTTGTTTCAACATTTCAAGCTCTACATTTTCAAGTTTACGACTAGCATTTTTGAGTTTACGTCTTACATTTTCAAGTTTCTGACTTTTTGAGTTTCTGTTGCACAATTCTGACTTTCACATCTCGCAATTAATTACATGACACGTTTCTGAGTCTCACATCTTCAAGTGTATAACCTGCATTTCTGAGTTTATGACTCACATTTTCAAGTTTACGACTTGCAGTTTTGAGTTTCTGTTGCACGATTTTTACTTTCACATCTCGCAATTGCTTGCACGTCACATTTCTGAGTTTGTCTCAAATTTTCAAGTTTATAACTTGCATTTCTGAGTTTACGTCTCACATTTTTTTAAGTTTACGACTTGTTTCTCTGAGTTTGTCTCACATTTTCAAGTTTACGACTTGCATTTTTGAGTTTACGTCTTACATTTTCAAGTTTTCGACTTTTTGAAGTTTATGAATTTTTGAGTTTCTGTTGCACAATTCTGACTTTAACATCTCGCAATTTTTTGTACGTCACATTTCTGAGTTTGTTTCACATATTCAAGTGTATAACCTGCATTTCTGAGTTTACGTCTCACATTTTCAAGTTTACGACTTGCAGTTTTTAGTTTACGTCTCACATTTTCAATTTTATGACTTGGATTTTTGAGTTTCTGTTGCACGATTCTTACTTTAACATCTCGCAATTGTTTGCACGTCACATTTCTGAGTTTATGTCTCACATTTTCAGGTTTACAACTTGCTGTTTTGAGTTTACGTCTCAAAATTCTGATGTCTTGCAATTCTAAGTTTGTCTCACAATGTAAAGTTTAACATTTAGCAATTTAGAATTTATTTTTTGAGTTTACATCTCGCAATTGTAATTTATAACTCGCAATTCTGACTTTTACGTCTCGCAATACTAATGTTTGACACTTTGCAATACTGAGTTTATGTTTACAATAACAATAACAATAATATGTCTCACAATTGTGACCCAACTTTATTTTTCTGAATTTCAGCTCTCAATTCTGACTTTTAATCTCACATTTCTGAGTTACGTCTCACAAATCTGAGTTTAACGTCCTAAAATTCAGAGTTAAACACCTCTAACATCTACATTTTTATCTTTAAAAACTCCAAACTGCAAAACAAAGTCATAACTTAGATGTTAAACATATCTAAAAATGACATTTACATTATTTGTTTAATGTTTAGACTGTAAACCGGCTCATGGCTCATAGCACAACAATGCAGCATTAAAGACAATAACAGTTGGTTAAAATGCGGCACAAATCCATCATCCAGACTCGCCGTCGTCTTTAACACGCATAAAAACAGAGAGATGCTGTGAGAAGTGCTGAGTAAGTGAGCTGACCCGTTTATGGGATATTAATTAGCTCATTAGCAGCGCTGTCATTATTGTGCCATTGGCAGCCAAACATTTATTTGCTGTTAAATGGAGTGTGAGGACGAAGCGCATGTCCAAACTCAAATCAGACATTCCCATGTGCTCGTGATAAAGTAATGCTGTTTGGCTTCAAACTGATCCCACAATTAAACTTTGTTAGGACTCTACATGGCAGGACAGGTCAGTCAGTTTACCAACAATAGATTATTAGCATCTTTAATAGTTTAAGGACTACAGAATAGGGCTGAGGGATATAACAAATATCTAATTTCACAATACAAGTCATGTTAAATCCTGATTATGATATAGAGGTGAAGTAAAAATGATTCGCCCTACTGTTGTCACAATCACCAGCAATCTTTACTCTATAGATTGCTGGAAAACATGCACAATAACTTACGGACTACAAATCCCATATATTATGGACTACATCTCCATACATGCACTCCGCTCACACACATGTTCCTCATCCTGACTGATTGCACACACACCACCAGAGGATTGTCAAGGACTGATTACACACACTATTTAAGCAGCACATACACTCACTCCAGTTGCCGAGTCTTGTTTACACTTAGTGACATTACAACGCGTGTACTTTGTCTTGTTTTTCCGTGTTTTTACCCTCGCCTTGTCATCTGTTTATCCCTGCCTGCTGCCAGCCATCTGACCTCTTGCCTGTTACTTTGACTATGTTTATAGATTGCCTGTATACATCTGTTTGCCCTTGCATTGACCACTGCTTACCTGACCTTGCTATTAAACCTGCATGTGAATCCGCATCTCTGTTGTCAGTGTCACTTCCCATGGTTACAACTGTGAATTTTGTTTTCTTTCTCAAATATTTCCCAAATGATGTTGAACAGATTAAGGAAATTTTCACAGTATTTCCTCTAATATTTTTTCCTCTGGAGAAAGTCTTATTTGTTTTATTTCGGCTAGAATAAAAGCAGTTTTTAATTGTTTTAAACCCATTTTAAGGTCAATATTATTAGCCCCCTTCAGCAATATTAGTTTTGGACAAACCACTGTTATACAATGACTTGCCTAATTACCCTAACTTTACCTAATTAACCTAGTTAAGCCTTTAAATGTCACTTTAAAGTGAATACTAGTATCTTGAAGAATATCTAGTCTAATATTATTTACTGTCATCATGGCAAAGAGAAAATAAATCAGTTATTAGAGATGAGTTATTAATGATTAGAAATGGGTTGAAAAATCTGCTCTGAAAATATTAAAGAATTTAAATTTAACAGGAGTGTTAATAATTCTGACTTCAAATGTATGTATGTATGTATTTATATATATATATATATATATATATTTTTTTTTTTATCAGTTTCAATCAGAATTTCTTTTTGACATTTTAAAGTATTCTTAAATTCTTAAATATGTCTTCATTGTCTTCATTCTTATATCATTATTTTTCTCAGTTTATATACAACTTCTGGGCAAATTTGTTTTAAGAATGTATTAATTACATATAAAAGACTTTTTAATTTATGAATTATTGCAGGCCCAACATAAAATGTTGCTTAATGAAATGCAAAACCTAAACGCACAACTTTTTTCACCATGCTGTTATATCTACTGCTCAAAATGGAAAAATGAAATGATAAGAGTTTTTATTTTGTCCATACAATATATACGGTTATTTTGCACGACCACACTACAGAATATCCACACATTTTCACCAGTGAACTGCCATTAATATATTAAAAACTGAAAACCAATTATAAAATTATCATTCCAGAGTAGTTTAACGTTTTGAAAGGAAAAAGATGAGACAAATAAATATCAGTATTATACAACCACTAACAACAACTCACAACACCTTAGCAACCACCTAGCATCCCTCAGTTTTACTGTTGTACTTCAAAATTTCTGTGGTCAAAATAATCTCACTTATTTTGATTATGGCTGAGAGATATTGCCAAAAAAATGATCAAAGATATAAAGTTCTATACATTTAATTTTATAATTAATCATTTAAATTTTTTCATCAAATTTATTTTTGGTCCCACTTTATATTAACTGGCCTTAACTAATTTAGTTACACTGAAATTAATAATTTGTTAGCATGTAGTTATTGTGTAAATACATGTTTTTACATTGTACTTATGCTTGATCAATACCTATCAATGCTTGATAAATACCTGCATGTATTTACATCAGTAATTAACTTTTGTAATTACCCTTATAACTACACTGAACACCCTTAACCCACCCTTAAACTTGCCCATATCACCAATCCTGTCCCTAAACCTACCTGTATCCTCACCTCAAGAGCACCACAAGTGTTCTTCAATACATTATGAACAAAGTATGTACAGTATATTTATATTTTGATGTAAGTACATAGTAGTCAAGGCCAAAGTGGGGCCTTTTTTTAAGAGTGATTGAATTTTTTTATTTAGCCACAGATGTTTTTATTTATTTAGATACCTGCACAATTTATTAAGACATATGACATTTTTATTTTGTTTAAAAACTTTTATTTATTTAAGATATCCTTACACATAACTATTAAATACATTTTAAACACACACCTAATTTCTAATGTTTTATATGCAGATTAAATAAGTCTTAACCACAGGAGCAATGAGCAATGCAATAACAACATTAATGGCTTTATTCACTCATTTTCCTTCGGCTTAGTCCCTTTATTCATCAGGGGTCGCCACAGCGGAATGAACCACCAACTATTCCAGCATTTGTTTTATGCAGCGGATGCCCTTCCAGCCGCAACCCAGTACTGGGAAACACCCATACACTCTCATTCTCACACACACACACACACACACACACATAAACTATGGCCAGTTTAGTTCATCAATTCCCCTATATTCCCCTATGTGTTTGGGCTGTGGGGGAAACCGGAGCACCCAGAGTAAACCCACGCCAACACGAGGAGAACATGCAATGACCACTGACCCAGCTGGGACTTGAACCAGCGACCACTGAGCCAACGTGTTGCCCCTAATGGCTTTATATATCCTTTAAATATCCTTTAAATAGGATCTTGAAATAATTGTGTAAGTGTATACATGTTCTGCTGTTGTGTGTGAGCCTCTGTCTAAAGAGTTTTTGAACCCATGTGGGTAGAGCCGATAAAGTTTACTGAGCTGAATATTTGATCATCACAATTAAAATAAATATAAAGTAAGCCCCACCCCCCAGTCAAATCACGCAGAGCTCATTTACATATTAAACACCTACTCCATTCCCATTGGCTGATTTTCTATTGCTGTTCCACATTTAAAAGGATTTGACAATAAAGAAATTAAATCAAGTCTAGTAACGCCCAAGTTCAGCATGTCTACGTTGACTGGAGTGTGTGTTGACTGTAGCGTGGTGTTGTGTGTGTGTTTATGGTGTTGCCAAGTGTGTTTCTGCTGGTCTGGTTCTGCTCGACTAAACAGAAACAGATCTCAGGCATTCATTCACAACAAACTCACTCACTTCACACGTCACAACAAGATCAGAGAGGAAAAATGTGGAAAAACAAATGGGACACAGGCGACAGCTGAGCTAATACACACTACAGGGAGACGAGTGTGGAAAAAACTGCACTTAATGAAGCGTGAGACTGGAGTCAAGCACAGGCTTTAAAACACACTGGCAGAACAAGAGCAGACACTCAACAACCTGCAGGTGTGCATATTCAACATATTGATGACCATCATTTGCATATTCAACATATTGATGACCATCATTTGCATATTCAACATATTGATGACCATCATTTGCATATTCAACATATTGATGACCATCATTTGCATATTCAACATATTCTTGACCATCATTTGCATATTCATCATATTCATCTTTTGCATGTTAATCATATTCAGCATATATGTTAGGGTTAGGTGGTGGAGCAACATACTATTTTACAGCATGAGTAATTTTAGTTCATGGTACATTATTACAACAATATATCTGATGATATAGTTGATTATATAGGAGGCTATTAACAAAAAGGGGTTATAATAAATGAATTACAGATATTGGTACTGGATTTAAGCACAGGCTTTAAAACACACTGACAGAATACTGACAGGTGTGCATATTCATTATATTCATTTTCATCATATTTATATTAATCATTGGCATGTTAATCATATCCACCATCATACTAATTAGGTACAGTAATTTTTTTTCATGGTAACAATATATTTTAACATTATTATAACAATATATTTGATGATATAGTTATTTAAATAGGTGGTTATTAACAAAAAGGGTTATAATTAATTAATTACAGCTATTGGTACTGGATTCAAGCACAGGCTTTAAAACACACTGATAGAACACGGAGCGAGACACTGAACGTCCTGTAGGTGTGAATATTTGTCATATTCATATTCATCATTTGCATATTCATCATATTCATGTTAATCAATTGCATGTTAATCATATCCATAATAATATTCAGCATATTCATTAGGGTAATGTGATGGACCAACATACTATTTCATGTATGAGTAATTTTTTTTCATGGTAACAATATATTTGATGATATAGTTGATTAAATAGGTGGTTATTAACAAAAAGAGTTATAATAAATGAATTACAGCTATTGGTACTGGAGTTAAGGACAGGCTTTAAAACACACTGACAGAACAACAGCAGAGACTGAACATCCTGCAGGTGTTCATCGTTTGCATATTCATCATATTAATCAATTGCATGTTAATTATATCCATAATAATACTCAGCATATTGATTAGGGTAATGTGGTGGACCAACATACTATTTCACGGTAGAAGTAATTTTTTTCCATGGTAACAATATATTTTAACATAATTATAATAATATATTTGATGATATAGTTATTTAAATAGGTGGTTATTAACAAAAGGGGTTATAATGAATTAAATACAGCTATTGGTACTGGAGTTAAGCGCAGGCTTTAAAACACACTGACAGAACAACAGCAGAGACTGAACATCCTGCAGGTGTGCATATTCATCACATTCATCATTTGCATATTTATCATATTCATGTTAATCATTTGCATGTTATTCATATTCACAATAATATTTACCATGTTCATTAGGGTTATAGGGGATGGTGACTCAGTGGTTAGCACTGTGGCCTTACAGCAAGAAGGTCGCTGGTTTGAGTACCGGCTGGGTCAGGTGGCGTTTCTGTGTGGAGTTTGCATGTTCTCCCCGTGTTGGTGTGGGTTTCCTCCGGGTGCTCCGGTTTCCCCCACAGTCCAAACACATGCGCTATAGGGGAATTGATGAACTAAATTGGCCGTAGTGTATATGTGTGTGTGTGTGTGTGTGTACATGAGAGTGTATTTGTGTTTCCCAGTAACATTTCTGAAACCCGAAATCATTTAAAGTCCAGGTTTAATGAAGACAATCACACAGGCAAGAGCATCTACAAAGAAAAACATTTCATTGAAGGTAAAGCTGGATTTCCTCTTTAGAGCTACAGAATAAGTCTGAAGCGTGCGCGTGTGTGTGTGTGTGTGTGTGTGTTTAACACCACTGTTCTGCCACCCATGAAGAGTAACGAGAGCAGCAGAACAGACAGAAGCCCATCAAACTCCACAGGAGCATCCCATCAGCCCCTGTCCTGCTGAGAGCTGACCGGACACACACACACAAACACACACACACACACACGCACACACTAGAAAGGCTGCACACACGCCTGACACACTCACTCAAAACACACCCACAGACACAAACACACACACACACACACACACACACCAGAAAGACTGCACACACGCCTGACACACACACTTGCAAACACCCACACACCGCAGAGAGACTAACAACAGACCACACAAACACCACAGACACTCACTCACAAACACACCACACACACAATCACACACAGCAGACCACACACATGCACACATACACACAGCATTTGCCACAGCACATAAAACAGACTCACACACACACACACACACACACACACACACAGATATATCTCGTGATCATCAAATCCTCATCTCTGAATAATCACGTGACGCTGAAGAAAGGATGCTGAGATTTCATGTTTATTACATCATGGAAATAAATACACTTCAGCTGTGCATTAATCTCTAATATCTCCCCTCCCGGGGGGCATTATTCTGCTTCTACTATGATGATCAGAGCCAAATCCACTGCTGAAATGTTGTATTTGAGTGTGTATTAGTCAGGTGTGTGATTTCTGACTGTTGTAGCTGTGAAATAACTCTAATCATTCAGCGGAGTGATATAAAGCTGTAATGTGCTCTAAACCTGCCGGAACTACTTTAGCCCTGCGTTTATCTGACAATAACCAAACACCTTGGAGTGATCCAAGGATGCAACGATTAACCGATTTCACTTGTTTACGTAGCGGATACACCACACTACGCACATAACGATAAGGATGACCGTCTATTAAAAGCGGTCACCTGGAGTCCCCGATCCTGCTCCCCAAGCACACACACAGGCCAAGTTGTCGAAAAGGGGTAACAGATTTATTTTCCAATATCAAAACAAGGGAACAAATGGCCAAAACAACAAACAAAACAAGGTGCGCTAGCTAATATTGGATTTCTTACCTAAACCAAGTTCTGTAAATGAAACAGACAATCCCACCCTCCTTGACTGTCCATTAAACAGGAGAAACGTAACAAAAGAAAACGGCCTTCCCTTAGATCATTCAGCAGCAGGTAAACATTTAGCCACAGCTAACACAGAATACCGCCCTATTTAAAAAAATTTACAGAAAAAAACGGGATGCATGGTGGCGCAGTGAGTAGCACGTTCGCCTCACTGCAAGAAGGTTGCTGGTTCGAGCCTCGGCTGGATCAGTTGACTTTTCTGTATGGAGTTTGCATGTTCTCCCTGTGTTCGTGTGGGTTCATTCCACTGTGGCGACCCCAGATTAATAAAGGGACTAAGCCGAAAATGAAAGAATAAAAGAAAAATATATGTAATAGGCTAAAATAATCCTGACTCTCTCGTTTTGGAGGACCAGAGAACATCATAAATCAGCACATTTCATTAATTTCCACCAAACAAACATGCTGGATTCTGAAAACACCACCCAAAGCGAAGCGCTGGAGAAACAAGTGACCCGGAAAAGCTCTTCATTGAAAAGCCACAAAAGTCAGGCTGGTTTGAGCTCAGTGAAAAGAGGCGGGGGGTTCCCATGATTCCCAGCAGAGCGGCGTGGATTACTTACAAACTGTAATCTGTTGCTGATTACAAAATACAGCAGAAAATTTGTAGTCAATAATATAATCGGTATACATTTATGGTAATGAAATCTGACTGCTTTTAGATTACTGTTAGATTACTTTTGTGCAAACCCTTATTTAATATCACATATACTGAAGCAGGGTAATCCTGTACTATTTTGACAGATAGAAATATTTTTTCAAAACAGTAGAAATGCAGATGTCAGACTCAATTCAATGCAAATTGCATGGTAAAATTTGTAGTTAGTAATTTAATGATAGATTACACTATATCCAATATACCTGTCTGTCCATCCATCATCCATCCATCTATCTGTTCATCAATCCATCATCCATCCTACCTATCTAATCCAGTCCGTTCATCCGTCCATCCATCCGTCCATCCATCCAATCTATCCGTCCATCCGTTCATCTGTCCATCCTATCTATCTATCTATCTATCTATCTATCTATCTATCTATCTATCTATCTATCTATCTATCTATCTATCTATCTATCTATCTATCTATCTATCTATCTATCTATCCATATAATGTAATCTGACTGTTTTTGGATTACTTTTAGATTACTGTTGTGCTGACCCTTATTTGAACTGTTTGATATTTGTCAATAAAAACAAAAACACTAGATATGCAGATGACAGAATCAACTGATTGCAAATTACAAGACAAAACGAGTAGTCAGTAGTAATATCTGTTAGATTATACATTTATGGTCATGTAATCTGACTAGGGATGCTCAAAATAATCGATTAACCGTTAACCGAAAGGGTGCGTTTGTAACCGATTAATGGTATCAGTTAAACAGTTAAAAATATTATTTTATATATTTTTAGTTTGGCTGCAGTGGCAGATTGAACGCACTTTTGCGTTAAGAGGGGCATCTTTTGAATGGTTTACTAACGGCCGCAAGTGTTTTGCACACGGCTCATCCCAGAGCAGAAGTTTGTGTTGTCCAGACTACTACAGAGAACTATTAAAGAACATGGTTTCTGCTACATTCATTCTTCAATGGCGGGGCGCCACACCAAAATGCATCCCACCATGGCTACATTACCCATTCAAAACATCCAGTCATTGTTGTTGTTGTTGTTTTTAATAGCTGATTATAATCGCACCAAAACGTATTAAAAGGTAAGTGAATTATAACAGCGCAAACTTTTCTGTAACCGCAGTGGTGCTGTGCGTTATTTGTTTAACCCTTTGAGGTTACGTGCTGACTGACTGACAGGTGCGTGATGTGTGAGCTAGCAAACAACGTAGCTTTCAGTTAAGATGAACACAGTTTCCATAATTATCCTTTATTTATAGAGAAAAGTCTATGGCTCTGCATATAATCACTCTCTTGCTGGAGTTTATAGCCGTTTCACTTTACTTCAGGACGCATTAATGCCGCTCTGTAGGTCTATTGGAGACATTCAGAAATATTCCTAGCAAGTCTAATAAATGTTTGAGACATACTCACTACATAAACACGCTAAATTGCACATCAGCAGTGTTTATTTGAGAGCGCACAAGAAGATCTGCGCTTGAGCTGCGTATATTTGAGGCGGTGTGCAAGAGGTTTTGTGCACAAGCAGAGGAAATCGGCGCGCAAGCAAAGAGTATTGCACATAAATACGATCTCGACTAGTAATGCTGCACTCACGACACTTCTCCATTTGTCATTGAAATAACGCCATAGGTAGTTAGATTAGTGTAAAAGGTCTGCCACCACAGCTGGAAAAACTCCTAGAGGAAACACTGAAGATGTGAGGAGACTAGTGCTCGCTGTTTCAAGTTATCCAGAGCTGTATGACTTTACAAATCTTGAATATTCACAAATTATTAAATATTACAGTTGTAACAACATAGACAGCAACACTCGCACACAATCAATGCCCAGCTGATTCAGTCGTTTCATAGTGACAAAAAAAGAGGAGCGCGCTTCTTTTCTTCTTTTTTTCTTGAGGTGCGCCTCACGTTTTTGGAGCAGAAAAGCACGTTTGCTGTTATCGGCCCCTTGTTCAACTGCAAGATACTTGTTAACTCGCAAGACGATAACGTATGGCCTGTGCCTACAGACATATTTGCCAAAGAAGCAAAATGGAGGAAGAATATTGCTGTTTGATACAGCAAACCAGCGCTGATGCTGATCGCCTCCTGGATCTGCATCATAAACACAACAAATAGGCCTTACCTTTTATTTTACAGCTTATAAAGCATGTATGCAAATTAATGCAATATCATATTTAAACAACAAAACTGTTTACATAAAGTCAACATATGCGCGCGTTGTCAGTATTGTCTTTTCATCACGCAGCGCGCGAGAGAGAGAGGAAACCATATAGCAAGACATAATCTTTAAAATAATGATTTCTATTAAAAATGTAAAAAGGTTTTGTGATTATAATAATAACAGCGGCATTAAATAAATGCATATTTTCAGGTGGAGTGAGCGATTTGAGGAAGACTGCTATTTTTATTTGACGGAGAGTAAAACATATGATTGAAAAAAAAACAGCATATGCTCGTTCTTAAAAAGGATCAGTCTGTGTTTTCGTTTTGTAATCTAAATTAATCATTTAAGTGGAAAATAGTTTAGGGCAGGGCTATTTATTTTATTCATTTTATTTAGCTTATTCTATGCAATTAGAAACACTGCAGGTGCTTGAAGATGCTCTGTTGTTATGTTCTGTTATTAATATGCTAGCATGTTAAAATAAATCAGTATTTTAAATCAATATTTAATGTGTCAGACACAAAATAGACACGTCAATTTGTTTAAAAAAGTTTAATAGTAATTTGACCAGTTAACCGTTAATAACCGATTAACGAGCGGCGGTTGTCGGTTAGCAAAATTAACCGAAATGAGCATCCCTAAATCTGACTGTTTTTGGATTACTTTTAGATTACTGTTGTGCTGACCCTTATTTGAAGTGTTTGATATTTTTCAATAAAAACAAAAACACTAGAAATGCAGATAACCGTATCAACTGATTGCAAATTAAAAGACAAAATGAATAGTCAGTAATAATATCTGTTAGATTACACGTTTAAGGTGATGTAATCTGACTGCTTTTGGATTACTTTAGATTATTTTTGTGCTGACCCTTATTTGAAGTGTTTGATATTTGTCAGTGTTTTCCAAGAGTAAAACTAAAGAATAAATAAAATCACAGCTTATGAGTTTAAAACATTTATCATAATTAAGTACATTTAGAAAACAGCAAAATTACAAAAAATAACGTTGAAAACATGAAACTGACAGCAATATCACTACGAAATGACATATTTATTCTACAAAAAACGCTACAAATGCAGATAACCGTCTCAACTCAACAATTTAAGGTAATGTAATCTGACTGCTGTTGGATTACTATCAGATTACTTCTGTGCCACAGCTAATTTGATGCCACATATACTGATCCAGGATAATCTTGTGCTATTTCCACATATCACTGCAGCATCTAATCTTTAATCTAAAAAAAAAAACACGAAATGCAGAATCAATGAAAACATGAAGCACAAATCTATACAAGCGGCAAGTTTATTATTCATTCATTTTCCTTCGGCTTAGTCCCTTTATTGATCAGGGGTCGCCATAGTGGAATGAACTGCCAACTATTCCAGCATGTGTTTTACGCAGTGGATGACCTTCCAGCTGCAACCCATTACTGGGAAACACCCAGACACACTCATTAACACACTCATACACTACAGCCAGTTTAGTTAATCAATTCCCCTATAGCGCATGTATTTGGACTGTGGGGGAAACCAGAGCACCCGGAGGAAACACGGGGAGACACATGCAAACTCCACACAGAAATTCCAACTGGGCAAGCCAGGACTCGAACCAGCGAACTTCTTGCTGTGAGGCCACAGTGCTAACCATTGAGCCACCGTGCCGCCCCTCAAGTTTATTTTGAAAAAAACAATTTGTAATACTTGTAATAATGTAATCCATATGTAAACAATGGCAGTAACTTGTTAACAATTAAGGATTTTCAAAAGCAGTTTCCTCTAATAAAAGTAATCCACATTAAATAAAATCCATCACTAGTAGCTCTGCTTCCCGTGAACCACAGAAACTTGATTTTAGCACAGAAACTCTGTCATGGATTGGTCAGGCTCTCACGACCCCCACTCACGAAGATCACCATCACCTGACTTCTAATGAGCACACAGCTGCATCACATTCACGAGCACCAGATAAAAGCACAGCACTCCAGTCGCTCATTGTCCGGGCTCGTCTCGACGAAAGCGGACAACTGAGCGACCACTCAGCGTAGTCATCCTCAGCTAAAACAAACGATTTACTTACCTGTTCTCTTTGTATTCCTCCTAGTCTTCCTGGTCCTCCCGAATCGTCCTGTCTTCCAGTCCTTCCAAGTCTGTGTCATCCTCTGTCAGCTGTATCTGGTGTGTGCTGTCCATCCTCGTGTATTCCTGTTACCCAGCCACGGAGGAAAAGACCCCAACATCATTCCTGATCCTCCTGGCTATCCTTCATGTGCTCCTTGTTGTCATTTAATAAACACCCTAACGTTTCCTCACCTCTGTCTCCTGTCCGCTTCATAACAGAAGCCCGGACCTTTAACGACGACAACATGAGCACCCCCGATCACCTTCAAGAGCTGGTGGACCAGTTGAAGCGGATTCTACAGCCACCAGCTCCACTTTCCAACGCACCACCAGCACCGAGCACTTCCGCCTCCACAGTTTCTTCTTCGGCCCTTCCTTCCAGTCCCATGGCCCGACCAGCGCCCTACTCAGGCGGAGCGGGGGAGTGCAATGGTTTTCTGTTACAATGTTCCCTCATATTCGAAATGCAACCTTCTCTATATCCCACAGATAAGTCGAAGATCGCCTACATCGTATCTCTACTCTCTGGACCTGCACTTAAATGGGCTGAGACGATCTGGAACCAAGCCGGGCCGGTCATGAATTCCATCACTACCTTCACGGAGTATTTCAAAGAGGTGTTTGGACGTTCTGATGGGGAAGTAGCCGCTGGAGAGCAGCTGTATCATCTAAAGCAAGGTACTCTATCTACACAGGAATATGCTCTCCGGTTTCGCACTCTAGCAGCTGCAAGTGGATGGAATGAGAGATCGTTGTTGACCACGTACCGGCTCGGCTTGGAACCCACTCTCCGAATCCAACTGGCCACATTAGATGATACAATGGGTCTGGAGAGATTCATCCAACATTCTCTCCGATGTTCCGATCGTCTCCGTTCCTATCAACAGGACACCATCACCCCCTCGTCTGCACTCCTCCAATCGCCTGAGTCAACAGCCTCTCCAGAACCAGAACCCATGATAATAGAGTCTGGAAGACTGACATCAGCGGAACGACAGAGGAGGCTGACCCGGGGTCTGTGTCTATACTGCGGTGTCAGTGGACACACCCGTATGGAGTGTCCCCTTCGTCCCATTCGGACTTCAGTGAGTGTATTCAGTACGAATATTGAACAATGTAAACCACTTACTACCACCGTACAAATAACTACTGCCTCTATTTCTCTCCTTGTCACAGCCCTCATCGACTCCGGGTCAGCAGGGAACTTCATCTCCCAATCCCTCTGTCGTCAACTCCACCTCCGTACTGAGGCGTCCTCGCATATATACCAGATACAACCGATAACCCAGTGCACTCGATCTTCGACCCGTATCCATCGACAATGCGAAGACATCCTTCTTCAAGTGGGGTTGTTACATCAAGAGAGGATTCAATTTCTGGTTCTGGAGGGTGCAAATATGGACATCATTCTAGGGCGCCCGTGGCTGGTGAAGCACGATCCCATCATCTCTTGGGGCACAGGAGAGATAAAGAAATGGGGATCTGGATGTACACCTGCCTGTTTTCCAAATCTCCCTCTTCAAGGTCGGAACCCCATTTCTTTGTTTGCAACATCGGTCGAGAGCCCTCCTGAGAAGCAGTCTATCCACATTCCTAAGGAGTACAGCTCCTTTCATGATGTCTTCTGCCCCAAGAGAGCTTCCCAGCTACCGCCGCATCGGCCATGGGACTGCGCGATCGACCTAGTTCCAGATGCCCAGTTGCCAAGAGGTAGGATCTACCCGCTCTCGCTTCCAGAGAATCAGGCAATGGAAGATTACATAAGGGAAGCTCTGAGTCAGGGGTACATACGTCACTCAAAATCACCAGCCGCCTCAAGCTTCTTCTTTGTGGCCAAGAAGGACGGAGGGCTGCGTCCATGCATCGACTACAGGGTCCTAAATAACGGTACAGTAAAATACCGATATCCCCTTCCTCTGGTACCAGCCGCTTTGGAACAGCTCCGAGAAGCTAAAGTCTTCACTAAATTGGACCTCCGCAGCGCGTATAATCTGATAAGAATACGTGAGGGGGACCAATGGAAGACAGCATTCGTGACCCCTACTGGCCACTATGAATATGAGGTCATGCCTTACGGTCTGGTCAACGCCCCCTCCGTATTCCAAAACTTCATTCATGAAGTCCTCCGGGAGTTTCTTCACCACTGTGTAATAGTGTACATAGATGACATCCTCATTTACTCCCGGAGTGAGGCCGAACATCGCCAACACGTTGCGGAGGTCCTACACACATTGAGAGAACATCACCTCTACCTCAAAGCGGAGAAATGCTCATTCCACCAGAAGTCGATTCATTTCTTGGGATACATCATTGACCAAACCGGTATACGTATGGATGGGAAGAAAATTGAGGCTGTTCTATCCTGGTCAGAACCCACTTCCATTAAGGAGCTCCAGAGGTTTCTTGGGTTTGCTAACTTTTATAGACGGTTTATCAAGGACTACAGCAGGATTACATCACCTCTCACTAATCTCCTCAAGGGTAAACCCAAAGGACTGGAGTGGACCAAAGAAGCAGCCGCAGCCTTCCGCCCTCTTAAGAAGGAGTTCACAAGGGCCCCACTCCTGACTCATCCTGACCCAAATCTTCCTTTCGTGGTGGAAGTGGACGCATCCACCACCGGCGTCGGGGCAGTATTATCTCAACATCATGATACACCGCCCCGACTGCATCCCTGTGCCTATTTCTCTCGGAAGTTGAGCCCGGCGGAGCAGAATTACAGCATAGGAGACAGGGAGCTTCTAGCAATCAAGCTAGCCTTGGAGGAGTGGCGTCACTGGTTGGAGGGAGCCAAACATCCGTTCCAGGTGATCACAGATCACAAAAACCTCCAATACATCAAAGAGGCCAAGAGACTATGTCCACGTCAAGCCAGATGGTCACTTTTCTTCTCACGTTTTGATTTCTCCATTTCCTATCGTCCAGGACCCAAGAATCTAAGAGCAGACGCTCTCTCTCGTTTACACGAGCATCACGATCATGAAGAACTCCCAACGAAGATTCTTCCCGAACACATCTCCATTTGTCCGATCACCTGGAACGCTCCTCCAGTCGTTGCCACTCCGGAAGCCCCTGCTCCGCCGGGATGCCCTCCTCATCGGCAGTTCATACCACCTGAACACCGGGTAGATCTGATCCACTCCTTACATACCTCGCTAGGCACTGGACATCCAGGGATCAACAATACTCTCTCGCTAGTATCCCAACGATTCTGGTGGCCAAACATGGCAAGGGATGTGAGGCAATATGTTCAGGGCTGTAAGGACTGTGCCCAATCCAAGAGCCCACGTCATCTACCCGCTGGAAAGCTCCATCCCTTGCCGATTCCGAACCGTCCCTGGTCACACCTAGGAGTGGACTTTATCACTGACCTCCCTTCGTCAGAAGGTAATACCTGTATTCTAGTCATAGTAGATAGATTCTCAAAGTTTGTCAAACTAATCCCTCTGAAAGGTCTTCCCACAGCCTTTGAAACTGCCGACAATATCTTTAATCAAGTCTTCAGGTCATTTGGTATTCCAGAAGATATTGTGTCGGACAGAGGTCCACAGTTCATCTCACGTCTATGGAAAGCCTTCTTCAAGCTCCTAGGTGTGGCCGTCAGCCTCTCTTCTGGATATCATCCCCAAACCAACGGGCAGACAGAGAGGAAGATTCAGGAGGTGGGACGGTTCCTGAGGACCTTCTGCAGTGGTCACCAGAACTCCTGGAGCCAGTATTTGGGCTGGGCAGAATATGCCCAAAATTCACTGCGGCAACCCTCCACCGGACTCACGCCATTCCAGTGCGTCCTGGGCTTCCAACCACCGCTCTTTCCCTGGGATGGCGAACCATCTGATGTCCCCGCAGTGGATCACTGGTTCCGGGAGAGCGAGAGAGTCTGGGACGAGGCTCATCAACATCTGCAGAGGGCAGTCCGTCGAAGCAAGGTAACCGCCGATAGGAGAAGGTCTGAAGAACCCAGATACACACCCGGACAAAAGGTGTGGCTATCCACCCGGGACATACGCATGCGACTGCCCTCTCGCAAGTTAAGTCCCCGATTTGTTGGTCCCTTCACCATCGTGGAACAGGTTAACCCCGTCACCTACAAACTACAATTACCCTCTCACTACCGTATTCACCCTACATTCCACGTATCACTCCTGAAACCCTATCACGATCCTGTTCTTCCCTCCACAGAGCCTGACCACGAAGAGGAACCCCCTCCTCCACTGCTCCTAGAAGAAGGAGCCGTCTACGCAGTGAAGGAGATCTTGCGTTCCCGACGTCGTGGTGGCCAGTTGGAGTACCTGGTGGACTGGGAAGGGTACGGCCCCGAAGAAAGGACATGGGTTCCCAGAGCTGATATTCTCGATCCTAGTCTCATGGTGGAGTTTCATGAGAGCCACCCTGAGTTCCCAGCGCCTAGAGGCAGAGGGAGACCACCACGGCGTCGGAGGTGTCGGCCCTCAGGAGCGGGCCCTGGGGAGGGGGGTACTGTCATGGATTGGTCAGGCTCTCACGACCCCCACTCACGAAGATCACCATCACCTGACTTCTAATGAGCACACAGCTGCATCACATTCACGAGCACCAGATAAAAGCACAGCACTCCAGTCGCTCATTGTCCGGGCTCGTCTCGACGAAAGCGGACAACTGAGCGACCACTCAGCGTAGTCATCCTCAGCTAAAACAAACGATTTACTTACCTGTTCTCTTTGTATTCCTCCTAGTCTTCCTGGTCCTCCCGAATCGTCCTGTCTTCCAGTCCTTCCAAGTCTGTGTCATCCTCTGTCAGCTGTATCTGGTGTGTGCTGTCCATCCTCGTGTATTCCTGTTACCCAGCCACGGAGGAAAAGACCCCAACATCATTCCTGATCCTCCTGGCTATCCTTCATGTGCTCCTTGTTGTCATTTAATAAACACCCTAACGTTTCCTCACCTCTGTCTCCTGTCCGCTTCATAACAAACTCAATGCAATTCTATTTCAAGGATGCTTCAATCACGACAACAGCAAACAGATTGTCTAGGAAAGCAATGCAACTGAAGGTAAACAGATCAGTGCTGCACATAATCATCTGCAATATCTGCCCGCTGGTTGTTTATCTTCAAAACACAATCCTTCATGCTTGCAGATGCCAGATGTCATGAGTTTAATCCCTCAATCAGAGGACAAACATGCACTATACAGATTCTCAATGAGTGCACACAGACCCAAATAAAAAGAAAAGACACTGCATTTGCTTTAACAGAGAAAACATGAACACAACTTCAAGCAGAATTGCTAGAGCTAATACATTAAAATCCCCTTGTTAGGTTGTGATTTTTTTCATAATATCAAAACTGTGTTATTTATGATAAATACACCAGTATATTACATGTGCAAAGAAACAATCATGCAAATAAACATTCTGAAAGTGCAAAAATTATGAGGTAAAAAAAAACTAAAGACTAATTATGAAATATTATTATATTATATAATAAATATTATAGCAAAAATGTTATGTGATAAAATAACACATATAAATAGATCTATTATGTGAAAGTTCAATCATATTGTTGTTACAAATCATAATTATAATTTTTAGAAGAAAAATAAATCAACATACTTTTGTGAATAATATACTCACTGGCCACTTTATTAGGTACAACTGTCCAACTGCTCATTAACGCAAATTTCTAATCAGCCAATCACATGGCAGCAGCTCAATGCATTTAGGCATGTAGACATGGTCAAGACGATCTGCTGCAGGTCAAAGCGAGCATCAGAATAGGTTTGCAGAAGAGCATCTCTGAACACACAACACGTCCAACCTTGAAGCGGATGGGCTACAGCAGCAGAAGACCACACCAGGTGCCACTCCTGTCAGCTAAGAACAGGAAACTGGATTGGAGAAACGTTGCCTGGTCTGATGAGTCTCCATTTCTGCTGCCACAATCGGATGCTCGGCTCAGAATTTGGCATATTTGGATATTTTCTTGGCACACTTTGGGCCCATTAGTACCCATTCAGCATTGTATCAACGCCACAGCCTACCTGAGTATTGTTGCTGACCATGTCCATCCCTTTATGACCACAGTGTCTCCATCTTCTGATGGCTACTTCCAGCAGGATAACGCACCATGTCATAAAGCGTGAATCATCTCAGACTGGTTTCTTGAACATGACAATGAGTTCACTGTACTCAAATGGCCTCCACAGTCACCAGAGCTCAATCCAATAGAGCACCTTTGGGATGTGGTGGAACGGGAGATTGGCATCATGGATGTGCAGCCGACAAATCTGCAGCAACTGTGTGATGCTATCATGTCAATATGGAGCAAAATCTCTGAGGAATATTTCCAGTAGCTTGTTGAATCTACGACATGAAGGATTAAGGCAGTACTGAAGGCAAAAGTGGGTCCAACCTGGTACTAGGAAGGTGTACCTAATAAAGTGGCCAGTGAGTGTATGGGAAGCTAGATGATAAAAAATGAGTCCTGATTTTGGGGATATTTTGTAATTTATGCTAAACTATATCTAGAAACAAGATCATAGTTTATTAGACTTATTTTGAAAATCTTTATTTTAAATCTATAAATACGACATTAAAAATAAGAATTGTCATTTATTTTTCATTGTTCAGCCCTACGTTTGACACTAATTCTTATGATAAATATAATACATAATCTAAATTAATTTCTAAATTATACAAAAATAAAAAGGTACTTTAACCGTTATCGCTCAAACCATTGGCTTAGCTAAAAGAAATACTATTTACACCGCAAAATTGACTTTCCTAAAAACTTAAAGATCTACTTGTGATTAAACCCACTGCCTTCAAATTATTAAGCAAATGAACCATGTGCAACATTATAAAAATGAAGTTAACAGTTCTAAATTACAACAGGTTTACTGACTTTAAGTAACATAACCAATATCTTTAACTGTAACAGCATAATCTTAAATACATCTCAGCAACATTACTTGTTCTGCCTGAAATGCATGATTAATGAAATATTAAAAGCTGCAAACACTAATTCAGCAACATGTTTTGGGAAAGGATGACGCTTCCAGCCGAATAATCAACAGTGGCGTGAGTCTATTTCTGTGAGCGAGTCTGGCACCGATGCTTATTTGCAAATCAAATCAACTGAAGCGTCGGGGGATCTCAGAAGTCTGACCCCTGAGAGCAAACCCAAACTTTTCAGCTCCTCATTTCGCTTCAACAAGCGCCCTGAAGTTGTCAAACTTTCTTGCCGTGTGAAGGCCGAGCTCCAGAAGAAGTGGTCACACGAAACATAAAGAAAGGACACACAAAAAGGCTGACAAAGGCTGTGAATGGAGGCTGACGGAGCTGCTGTTGAATGCTAATGAAGCTCTAATGCTGGCTAATGCAGGCCAGCGGGGTTAATTATCATAACAACAGGGGTTCTGGAGGGAGATGGACGTTTCGCAGGACATGCCAATACTGAAGAGCCCGGATCCTGAGGTCCAGCGCTCTCTTTGTTTTAATAATTAACCCTCCTGTGCTTGACTTTTGTTAAAGAGTGACTCTAGTGGACTGTCGGACTCACGCCGTCTCTGAAATTCAGACTCACTGGAAATACATGTTGGTATTTTAGCGAAATGTAAAATGTTTCTCCAGATATGTTTCTTTTCATGTTTCAGATCACAAATCCACTAGAGGGTAAACTCTACATTGAACGAATCTGAAATCCATCACTTTAGGTATGTTTTGCTGTACGTTTCAGATGGCAAATCCACTAGAGGGCGCTGTCTATATTTTTACGAATCTGAAATATGTCACTTCGGTTATGTTTTGTTGTGCATTTCAGATTATAAGTGTGGTTTATTTATAAACTAATTTCGAGAGGATCACATGCTTATGATCAACACGGCTGGCTCCTCATTAGCTCCGTAATCTGACCCATTAGATGATTATGGAGACATTATAAATAACCAGAGTTTTTCACTCCAGTTATCTTCGTCTTGAAGTTTACCCTTCCTTCCACCCCTACTTCCTCCCCCTTTTTCCGATAGGGCGACACGGTGGCCCAGTGGCTAGCACTGTTGCCTCACAGCAAGAACACCGCTGGTCCAACCTCCTATTGGGCTGGTTGGTGTTTCTGTGCGGAGTTTACATGTTCTCCCCGTGTTCACGTGGGTTTCCCCCGGGTCCCCCTGGTTTCCTCCCACCATCCAAAAACATAAACTATTGCCAATCGACTAAACCAAATTATCACAGAAAACAACACTAGTTTACACTTCTCACGTGGCGACAAGCAGGGGAGTCCTCGAGACCTACCTAAACTTGAACTCCGCTCTCGCCCTTCTAACGGGATGGAGCCCCGGGCTCGAGGATATTACAAGCTCAGGGCTCTCTCCCGGGACAGCATGCCAAACACGCTTTATTGATTATCAGCTAAGTGTGAACTCTTGAAATTCAGTAGAAGATGTATTTTTTTGCGAATCTGAAATATGCTACTTTGCACATTTCAGATGACAAATCCACTAGAGGGTGCTGTCTAAATTTTAGCGAATCTGAAATATGTCCCTTCGGTTGCATTTTGTTGTGCATTTCAGATGATAAATTCAGTAGAGGTTTTGGCATGTTTTGTAGTATGTTTCAGATGACAAATCCATTAGAAGGTGCTGTCTACATTTTGCGAATCTAAGGGTGCTTTCACACCTGTAGATCGATTGTTTTGTTTCCGAAATGTTACAATGTTGCATGTTGTTCTTGGTGCAGTTCGCTTTCACACGGAGAAGTTTCTAAACAGACCAAAATAGCTAAAAACAAGTCACGTGCGAGTAAACTCTCCTCACATTGGTCAGAGCTTCATGGTTTATTTTTCAGAGTCCCGCTCAGCTGTCATGCGTCCTTATTTTAATTTATGGCATTGAGCAATAAGATATTAAAAGCGAAAAGCTGGGCTTTAATTTTAAATGGTGCCACCCATAGACATCATCACTAAGAATAAATCAGAGGCAAGACTTTCTCATACTGTTGGCTAGAATTATACATTATAGGCTTTACATTAGAGAGAAATAACAGATAAACCAACACTGCTGTTCGTCCAATTTTTCTAATAGATAAACAGCTCTCGTTAATAGTTAGCATGCTTTCACTTTCGTATTTGACATGAAATGCACATTTACCAGTAGGAATGACATCCTGCACTACTCATCATTCTCTCTTCATATCGCCGTATATGTGGCTATTACACAACCATAATACACAGTGATATAGCCGGGCTCGGATCGTTTTGCTATCTCACCACATTCGATCCGCTCCAGAGTTCGTTTCAATCGAGCCGAGACCACCTCATTCAGGCGATCTCAGACCGTTTGTTTTGGCGTGGGTCCAAGCGTGATTGCTGGATTCAGATATGCCAAATGAACCGCACCAACTGGGGAAACGCACCAGGTTCCGGAACAAAATTGTAGGTGTGAACGCACCCTAAAATACATCACTTAGGGTGTGTTTTGTTGTGCGTTTCAGAAGACAAATCCACTAGAAGGCACTGTCTACATTTTACAAATCTGAAATACGTCACTTAGGTTACATTTGTTGTACATTTCAGATGATAAATTCAGGAGATGGACATTTCATAGGAGATGCCAACACTGAAGAGCCCAGGGCTGTGGATCCTGAGGTCCAGTGCTCTCTTTGTTTTAATAATTAACCCTCCTGTGCTTGACTTTTGTTAAAGAGTGACTCTAGTGGACTGTCGGACTCACACCGTCTCTCAAACTCAGGCTCATTGGAAATGAATGAGTTAGCCTACATTTTTTCCAAAGGTAAAAAACATTGCTCCTTGTACTTTTTGTTGGATGTTTCATATTACAAATCCACTAGAGGGCGCTGTATATTAGTTTGAATCTGAAATGCATCACTTAGGGTACATTCGTTTTGCACATTTCAGATAAAAAATTCACTAGAGGGCACTGTCTACATTTTTGTGAATCTAAAATACTTTACTTTGGGTATGTTTTTTTGCAAGTTGCAGATGACCACTAGAGGTCGCTGTTTATATTTTTGCAAATCTAAAATGAATTACTTAGCCAATGACATGAAATACGATTTTCCCTTCTGAGAACTGTTGACATGAAATAAAGTAGTGCAGTATGTTTGTAATGTCCCTAGATCAGCTGCGTATTGTGCGCGAGTGTTGCTGTTGATATTGTTATTGTAATAATCTTGTGATATTCATGATTTGTCATACAGCTCCGGAAAACTCGAAACAGCGACCGCCAGTCTCTCTTACATATTTAAAAGTCTCCATAATCGTCTTGACAACCCAAACACTGCTGTCACCTCAACGAAAACCCCGCCTCTGCTTTCATTTGATTGGAGAATAAAAAAAGACGTGACTGACGTAGCGCGGTCTTTCCGCTCAAGAGTTGGCTTTTTGCTGCAAGCTCACAGAGCTCAACAGCAAAAACATGAGGCACAGCAGGCGGATAATATGTGAGGTGCATAAGCAGCGCAAAACGCTTACAGCCATTAGAAAACCATTCAAATATGGCACCTCTGACACAAAAAGCACATTCGGTGTGATCAAGGACTTTTGATGGATGTTTTGTTGTACTTTTCTAATGAGAAATCCAGTAGAGCAGCGCTTCTCTTGAGCAAACGTTTCTCCTTTTACATTACACATTTCTTCTGATTCAACAAGAAGTGTCCTGCAAAGTGAACTCTACAGGATATTCTGCCATGATTTCAGTTTGAAAGAAGGTGTTAGTGTGTGTGACATGTTGATTTATATTGTATTAATTTACAAAGCTGTCACACTTCACGCTTCTCTGTTAAGACACTGCAGGCAGAATTCTTGAATGAACATTTTGAAGTAAACCCAAGGTTTCTGTCGGCACCAGTGGTGTAGTGGTTAGTGCGTCGACACATGTACTCCGGTGCTCACGGTCACCCGAGTTCGATTTCCACCTCGCGGTCCTATGCCGATTCTTCCCCTCTTTATGCTCCCCAATATTTCCTGTCAATGCTCTCTACTGTCCTATAAAATAAAGGCGAAACCCCCTAAAAATAATTATAAAACCAAAGGTTTCTCACAAAGACCAGGATTGAGAAAGCTGCACTGTTTGTTTTTTTAAATCTGTAATTCATCACTTAAGGTTTATTTTTCAGATGACAAATGCGCTAGAGATTTGGTTGCAGTTTTAAGAGAAATATGGACTGAAGCACGTATTTCATGAGCCTGTGTTGGTGTCTGCAGTTGATCAGTGGAAAGGCTAAACAGGTTGAACTGAGCCATTCACAAACTCACTGTACTGGACAATAGTCCGCAGAAGCCCATATAAGCAGCCCAGTGAGGGTTCGCCTTTGTATTGTGAGGACTTTACAAACAGATCACTTCATTAAGAGGAGATGAGCACACAAACCACACAAACCACACTGTTGTTAACATCTCAAAGAGGAAAACCTGCAGCACACACTGAGCCCATGCTGACAAAACCGCTCAACACAACATTTTAGTAGCTTTCTCAAATAAATGTGCTTTTGTAAAGCTTCACTTAAACATGTAAACACTGTTCAGGCTTTTGTAAATGGTCCAGAACCAAAGCTGATCATTAAATATTTGCTGAATGCTCACTTTGATTTCCATGTAAAGCAATAATGACCACAAGTGCCTCATATATATACTGTTTAACCATCTACCTACCAATGTAATCTCTTTATCCATTTTCAACGCAACCACTTAACTACATCTAACAACCTAACCATGCATCCATCAATCTCACCATCTTTCTTAACATCTACCTTCTAACCACTGATCTAGCCATCTAACTATCTAACCACAAGTCTACCTTCTAACTATCCAACTATCTTTCTATCCTTAACAAAATACTTTCCATCCATCCATCCAAGCATATATCAAGCCAAATATCTATCCATCTAATCATACATCTCAATATCTACCAATCAATCTACAATTTTTTCTCTCCATGTATTTAGCCAACATTCTGTCCATCTACCATCTCTCTATCCATATAATCATCTACCTTACCAATTTATTTATCCATCTATCATTTCTACACCCATCTATCCATCTAAATTCTACCCATCTATACAACGAATCATCTGCCAATCTATCTATCCTTCTCATCTATCTAATCGACTATCTATCTATCCATCTATCCATCCATCCGTCCATCAATCATGTAACCATTTACCAATTCACCCATATATCTAACCTTATTTCTAGCCATCCATCTAGTATCTCTATATCAATCTAACTATCTACCTTACTAACTGCAAATCTAATCATCTATCTTACCATCTACCAATCCATCCATCCATCCACCCATCCATCTAAACATCTATTTAACCATCTACCAATCTATCTATCTTTCTATTAGTGTTATCAAAAATTTTGAGTTCAGTACCAATATGGACTGCAGTGGTTCTCAATTCTGGTCCTCGGGCCGCCCCACCCTGCAGGTTTTGTATATCTCTCAATTTGACACACAAGGATCAGTTCATGTATCTCTATGTTAATGAGACGATGATCTGAATCATGCGTGTTAATTAAGTTAGACATACTAAATGTGCAGGACGGGGGGCCCAAGGACCGCAATTGAGAACCATTGATGTACTGAAATTATAAAAACGTCCATTACCCACTAACGTTTAAGCTTGTTCTTAAACACCGCCAACTGACTATTGTGTTGACATGCTGAACAGAAATCACTGGTACCAAACTCAATACTTGTGACAGCCCTACCTTCTATTCATCTAACTGTATATCCATCCATCCTGCCATCCATCCATAAATCTAGCAATCTATGTACTATGTAACCATCTACCCATCTAACCCACCATCTCTGCATCCACGTATCAGTCCATCTCACCATCCAATCAGGAACTGATCTGAATTCCAAGACATTTCCAAATCAGTTCAGAATTCCACACTATATCTCTCATTGTCAGAACATTAAATGATTGATTACACAATTACTGAACCCTAATTCTCATTCTAAACCCTGACTGACACACGTGTACTTAAACTGACACACAAAATCAGCCCAGATCGTCCCACCCAGAGAAACACAACATATACATCACTAATAACCATCATAAAGAGCACGATTCTGAAGCATTCCTGACAGATAACTAGCAACAGAAACACACCAAGCACAAGCATGGCATGATCTCCTCAGGGGCGTCAGGAGTGTGTGTGTGTGTGTGACTCTCTGAGACGACGAGGGCCAATAGTAATGGGAACGCCCAAAACTGAGACACGCAAACAGCCAAATCCTGCTTTAACACAGCACTCTTGATGAATGACTGGGGACAGAGCCGCTGCCAGGACCCAACACTGGCCAACTCCACGGAAAGAAAAAGAGCAGGTCTTTTGTTGCATTCGAGCACAAAAACAAAGCGCCTTTTTGGCTTTATAGCGCAGTGTATCTCCTCTTTGAAGCCCTCTGACATCCTCATTAACTCAGGAGAAAGAGAACTTGTGAAGCAAAATGAATTTGTGTTTTGCCTTGTTAATGTCTGTTCTTGTTGGCCGAACTTCACTCGCCATCTTGTGAAGGCCAGCGTGATGCATTTTCATTTCAATACCATTGAAAATGTAAGTCTTAAAAGATGGCCATTGCTGAGAAATTGGCTATTCAGTATATTGGATACTAATACAATAATTAGGGAAAGTCGTTTCAGACATGGAATAAAACTGTATTAACAAAAGAGTGTTTTAAAAGAGTTTATAGCCTTTTGCTTAATATTATATGCTCCAGTTGTGAACTTAGAACTAGAGTATGTTTGTTTGTTTCTTTCTTTCTGCTACAAAATAAACCATTTTAATTGTGACTTTTCAATCTCACAATTCTTATTTGTCCTTAAAAACGTTTTCCTCTCTGAATTATTTTTGTTCATAGCATGTAATAAAAACTAATAGCGAATATAATAGTATTTATGAATTTTTAAATATTAAATTAAAGAACTGGCAAACCAAAATTCAGAATTGCAAAATAAAAGTCCTAAATGTGAGTTTTAAAGTCAGAATTGTGAAATAAAGTTGCAATTGAAAGCTATAATGTCTGACTTTGTAAAATCAAGATTCTGACTTTATTTTTCAGAATTGCGAGATATAAAGTCAGCATTCTCACAGATGCGACTGCTAATCTCAGAATTCTAATTATCTTTCTGAATTGCACCTTGTTTATATACACTATGAACAGCAGCTACGCTAATTACTTTCTTTATTCTCCATTTCCACCTGGGGATACTCTTCCCGAGGCCCTCAGACTATGCAGAGTCACTGATCCGATCCAAGACCAGCGACGAGATGATCCCAAGGTTTCCATATCCTGGACCAGGCCGTATCCTGAGCAGCTACTGTGGTGGTCATGGAAGAGTGGAGAACATGAGACTGATTCCTGTGACGCTCCAGAGACAGACGAGTCTTCGCTGAGGCCAGCTTCCAGCCTCCGCCACTGAGACTGCAGCTCTGCACAAGACGTTTGGCCAGCGGAGAAATTAAAATGGTCGTGCCCAACTGAGCCTGGTTTCTCTCAAGGTTTTTTTTTCTTCACTTTCACCATTTAGTGAAGTTTTTCCCTCTCCGCTGTCGCCACTGGCTTGCATGGTTCGGTATCTGTAGAGCTGCGCATCGTTGGATTTGCTCTTCAGTATTTGGACTCTCAGTAGTGATTATTAAACCACACTGAACTGAGCTCAACTGAACTGAACTTAAACACTACAAACTGAACAACACTGTTCCTATTTACTGTGACCTTTTATGCGAAGCTGCTTTGACACAATCTACATTGTTATAAGCGCTATACAAATAAAGGGGAATTGAATTGAATTGAATTGAATTGTAAACTTTATAACTTGCAATTTTGGGTTTCCATCTCATATATAAATGCAATAACCTTTTATTTTCCTTAGTGGTGGAATTTAAAGTGAGAATTCTTTACTATCCAACTTTATAACTCATTGTTGTGAGTTAACATCACACAATTCTGAGACAAAAACAAATGTTTTTTATTGTTTCTTCTTCAGTGGTGGAAACCGGCTTGCATAAAACTCTGATTCAAATGAAGCAACAAAAAATCGAAACTCTCTAAACGTGAAAAACCGGCGCTGTTTCAGTCTCCTTCAGAGTTTTGCTCAAGGTTTCGCACATCTCATATGGTAAAAGATTTAGGTAAAAAATGTAAGTTGCACATTATAAAGTCAGAATAGCAGGTTAAAAAGTTACAGTTGTGAGTTATAAAGTCAGAATTGCAAGATAAAAAGTTGCAATTCCAAGTTATAGTCAGAACTATCAGATAAAAAGTTGCAAAAAAGAAGAGTTATCATGTCAAAACTATGATAAAAAGTCGCAATTGGAGGTAAAAAGTAAGTACCAGTCATAACTATCAGATAAAAAGTCGCAAATGGAGGTAATAAGATGCAATTGCAAGTAACAGTCATAACTATCAGATAAAAAGATGCAATTGCGAGCTATAAAGTCAGAATTGTGAGACAAAAAGTTGCAATTGCAAATTATCTCTCAGACTTGTGAGTTTATATCTAACTTCACAATTTCAAGTTTACACAAGAGAATCTCACAATTCTGAGAAAAATGTAGAATTTATTTCTTTTTTATTTTCCCTTGATGGTGAAAACAGGTTTCCATAAAATTCTACAAATCTAAGCTCCCTAAAGTGGTGTAATGTAATGCAAATGTAACGCAAATGCACATTACATTACATTAAAAGTGATCATGTTCATCCTCATGTCTTCACACGTCTAAAATGAATGTCTTTCTCAGATAAACGTTGTAAATGCAAGTTAAAAATTCAGAATTACAAGATAAAAGTTGCAATTATGAGTCAAAGTCAGAATTGCGGGAAAAACAGTTGCAATTGCAAGTTTTAAAGTCAAAATTGTCAATTAAAAGTGAAAATTGTGAACTATAAAGTCAGAACTTCTCAGAATTGTGAGTTTATGTCTAACTTTATGACTCGAGTTTACACAAGAGAATCTCACAATCCTGAAAAAAACATTTGTATTGTGATTTAAAAAGTTCCACAAATCCCTAAAGTGAACGTAAATGTAACGCAAATGCACATCACACATCATTTAAAGAGAAAAGCCTCTTTCAGTCTCCTTCATGCTGATGTTTTCGCACGTCTGAACTGAATAGTCTCGGTGTACGCAGTGTAGTGTGAACAGAGTCATGCATGAGCTCATCATATCACACTGTGTTCCTGTCTGTGTGTAATGAATCAACACAGGACGCGTCTGCACCGTCAGACCCTGCAGAGACTCAATATTACTGTTACCATAGTAAACCGCAGAGCGTGCATCACAATCACACACACGGGAATTACTTATATACAACATCAACTGCATCTCACCTTGCACTGGACTTTTTAATGCTTTAACCTTACCTTAATTGTAAAATCTCTGATTGCTTTTACACTGCAAATTACTGTTACTATAGTAAACCACAAAGCGTATAAACATTTTATTTTCCTTGCACTGCTAAAGGGCGACACGGTGGCTCAGTGTTTAGCACTGTGGCCTAACAGCAAGAAAGTTGCTAGTTCGAGTCCCGGCTGGGTCAGCTAACGTTTCTCTGTGGAGTTTGCATGTTCTCCCCATGTTGTTGTGGGTTTCCTCCGGGTGTTCCGGTTTCCCCCACAGTCCAAACACATGCGCTATAGGGGAATTGATGAACTAAATTGGCCGTAGTGTATGAGTATGTATGTGTGTGAATGGGTTCTTTCCAGTACTGGGTTGCAGCTGGAAGGGCATCCGCTGCGTAAAACATATGCTGGAATAGTAGGCGGTTCATACCGCTGTGGTGACCCTTGATAAATAAGAGACTAAGCTGAAAGAAAATGAATGAATGAATGCACTTTAACCTTAAATCTGTAAATTGCATGAATATTTATTTATTGCATGAATATATTATTGTATTGAGATTTATCAGTTATTTACCCCTATATGCATGTATTTAAATATTATCAATTACATGCATTGCAGTAATTACATGCATAAAATCTATAATCAATCATCATTACTCTCCGTGATGTCATCACCTTCACTGCCAATCAGGAAGGAAGCCCAAAGTTTAAAGGGACGTGAGCATGGAAGCTCGTTCTCTTGTTTGCTCTGTGTGTGTGTTTTGGCTTGTGTTGTGTGATATTAAGCTGATTTGACTTTAGTTTGATTTTAACACTGCAGAGTTACGGGATCAGAAATATATCAATCTGTAAACATTTTCTATATTAAATTAGGAAATGGATGTGATCAAAAAAGTCTGCGAGTTTACTGTATATACAACATACTTTGAAGAAATTCAGTGAATTAAACTGCACAAACCTAAAGAAATAATGCTAATAAACAGGATAAGAGTCGGCTCTCTACACAACAAACATGATTGATTTTATTATATTTGACATGTTTGCATTTATCAGGGAAAAGCTTGATTATGGATGTGACGGATGTGAAATTGGCACTTGTGTGACTTTAGTCAATTAAATATAATAGTTTGAAAACAGAGACAGAGACATGACATCAGTATTTTTACAGTACTGTACTTTGTTTCATGGAAAAATTGACATTTGCAAGAAATTGCTCACGTTTTATTTTTGCTGTTTGACTTCACTTTTGTAAATAAATGCACTTATTTTTGTCATATTTGGTTGTCGAGTCACATCTAAATGTTACCTCTTTAACCCCTAGAGCTAAACTTTAAAGTCATAACAGAGACAAAATAATAAAATATCCCTTTTCTTGCATGAGATGTTGAATTTATAGTAAACATGAAAATATCACCATTTGCAGAAACCTCAGCTCATACAGGTGAGTGGGCTTAACACACCACCTGTAGAAAAAACACCCTCTCATCTCTCGGACTCTTGCACCAGGTGCACATTTACACTATAGACACTTTCTTAATCACTCCCTGTCTCTTGGAAACACTGTGCTAGGCTTGTGCCGGTATTCGGTAATGCGATAAATCACGGTAATGAATATGCACGATATTGTTATCGCGGGCACTTCAAAATACCGTGAAAAATAATAGATCCGAATTTATATTCTTAGAACGCGCCTTAGCTTATTTTCCATCAACCGCTTGAAGAAAAACTGCGTATATGCTGCGCAGAACTGATGCGCACTCTGATGTAAACAATCCCCGCATGTAGAAGCCCTGTGTGCGCAGTGCGCGCCGCCGCTGCCACCGCACTATAATCCTCACACGCAGGCCATCTGTCAGACCGGGCACTTTCCCGGTGGCCGACGTACTTTTTGGGCCGGGCTGATCATCGTCTTATGATCTGATCGCCCATTAAAGGCTTATCAGCCTATCGTTTTTTTTCTGCCTTATTGATTGGCGCTGGTGTGATCTGTGACTCTGAAAGTAGATGCTTTTTTTCCCGGACAGACAGACCGGGCCGGCCCATGTGACACCCTGCAGCCCATTGGCTCTTTTCGGTATTGACATTGGGCTGGCCCAATCACAAACTCCTATTTGGACTCCGCGTGAGCGTGCGTCGTCTGTGTGTATTTGTCCAAAATAGTCGAGAGTCAGAGAGAAGAAACGCAAGGGAGGCGCAGAGAAATCGCGGGAAATACACCGGCGTTTCATTTAGCGATTCTGAAAAGTTCTCTGTTCATTCTAGTACACGGCTAAAAACGCAAATCACGTGACCACACACTCTCTGCCCAGAGCTGCCAGCCACTAGTTCAGCGGGTGAGCATAAACCCCAGGTCAGAGTATAGTGCATGTCAGACAGTTCATCTGCTGGATGGTCTCATCTCACTATAGCTGTTAAACGTGATATTGAATTCATCCTGTTGTCTCTATCTAACAATTCTTATGTCTTTTGAATCACTTGTTCTCAGTTAACTGTTTTGGCTGAGTGCAAAGATAAGCTAATATATTAATTTATGTAACCACATACACTGATTCTGCACATTGACTGATTGCTAACCTTTATCGTTTAAAATTTAATGTACGTTATACTGTTATAATGGCCATTATTGGTTATTAAAACTGATATTCTGCAAAATAGACAGGGTAAAGTTCATTCTTTTCAATGGAAATGAAAGGAGACAGTTATATTTAAGCCCTGTTTTATTATAAATATGCAGTGTGAAGATGATGCTCATAAAAATATGCAGCTACACAAGGCTGTTTGGTGTCTGTTAATCATAATATCAAATGAAACAAATTTGACTTATATTATGTTTTCATTGTTTAGATAGTGAAACAGCAAGCAGGATGAGGTGAAAGAGGTTAAAATGTAACACTGTTCCCTTTGAAGATTTACCCATGCATTAGCAGGCAGTTTTTGTTATGTTTATTATTGAATATAGGCTGAGTGAATAGTGTATTGAATAAGCTAAATTGGCTGTAGTGTATGAGTGTGTGTGAATGAGTGTGTATGGGTGGTTTTCCAATATTGGGTTGTGGCTGGAAAGGCATCTGCTGCATTAAACATGCTGGAATAGTTGGCAGTTCATTCCACTGTGGCAACCCCTCATAAACAAGGGACTTATGCGAAGAAAAATAAATGAATGAATAGTGTATTTTTTTAGAACTCAACAAATATCTTTATGGACAGCATACAGAAATTAAATTGAGATTAAAGTTTGTATTTATTTATTTATTTCATATATATGGCTTTTGTGTTTTATAGAATATGAGTTGATAAGGAGGAACGCCTGCCGACAATTTATCCCCCTTTAAAAAGGTTAAAGTCAGAAGTTTGGAAATATTTTGGGTTCCAAAAAAATGCAGAGGGATTACGAAGACGGTTTCCCTTTTGCACATTCACTTGATATAATTGCTCAAGTTTACCTTTAATATGTGTATTGTTTTATTTATATTTATTTGTATTTAAATTTTTAGAGTACTTTTAGTTAATTAAAAGTTATTAAAGTTTTGTTATTGAAGTTTTTGTGTTTTTTACCTGTTTCTCTAGTAAAATTACAATATCGTGATAATACCGTATACCGTGATAAAAGCTCAATCATTAATCGCAGCATGAAAATGTGATACACCGGCACATGCCTACACTGTGCATTTCAACTCTGCTTCATTCAGGTGAGTGGGCTTGACCTGTAGTAACACTCTTTTCTCTCATGCACCTGACACTTTATCTAAACTCGATCTTACAAGGACTCAATAATGAAAACGATGTTTACTATAAATGTACCACAATTATGCTGCGCTTCTTGCTTCAACCTTAAATACCGCTTTTGCACAATATTCACCTTTAATACATCTCCTGCACAATATCCTGCACAACATCGTTCAGCCTCGTGTGTATATGTATAGCCTGTCTTCTGTGTATATTAATTATCTTATAGTTAAATATGCTGGTTATTTTAAACAGCTCTTTGTGCAGTGTTGTGTTTGTATTTATGATTGATTTATGCACACGATATTTCGTTCCTCTGTATGTCCACATATAGCAGAATGACAATAAAGCTTGACTTGACTTAAATAAATAAAAAAACTTAATAAAATAGCAGCTATTCTCATTTTCTCACTGAGTAATAAGATATTTTAACAAATCACTTTAGTCAATTATACCAAATTTAAAGCAGTCACTATTTTTCCTTACATAATAGTAAGTGATTGAGACTTTATTCGTTTGGAGGAGAAATGTTCAAAGGAAAGTTTAAAGATGTTAAAGTACTTATTTTGTATTACATTAATATAATAATACTTGTTTGATGATTTTTTGTATTTCCCTCACACCCGTTTTCCCTTTCTTTCATCATCTTCCACATTTTTCTTACATATAGTAAAGTGATTGAGACTTTATTTCATTTGGAGGAGAAATGTTGAAAAGGGAAAGTTTAAAGATGCTAAAGGTTAGTATATTTTAGTAACCTATTTCCAAATATTCTCCTGCTGATCTGGAGTCAGAGGTTTTCAAGAGATCCACAAGCTTACCTTTGAGCACTGCTTGTGATTCTCACACCACACCAATGATCCATTGCTCTGAAGAGAGAAAGGAGACACTATGAACCACAGCAAATCACCCAAAAACACATGCAACACATTCATGCTCTCTTAAATCAGTTCAAGCTGTGAATCAATTTAAAACAGCAAGCATGCACTGAATTTTCCTTAACCAAACATTATATTATTGTTTGTTTTTTTGTTTTTCCAGATATATAAATATGCATGTACTAAACATGCTCACCAATAATGCAACGTCTAATCAAATAATGTGCTGACGGGACATTTCTATAGCAATGCTTCCATCCTCCTATCCTCATCTGCATTTTGGAATAATTGCATTAAAATGATAAATCCACACAACACACTACTCGATAATAAAAACGCTGCACATAAACTCTGCTGTAAACAGATGTAGTGAGTAAAGTCTGTGCATGCGCTTCATCAGTCTGCATGCTGGGATGAAGTTTTTGACAGATGATGATCAGATATAAATGGATTTCAGGGTCTTTGAGTCATTAATGTTGGTCTGCAGCTCTCCATGTTTGCAGCTTTCCATTGTGTCAGATGTGAAATGTTGTTCTTCTGATTGTAAAAGGCCTCAGCCCTCCATCAGTCCATCATCACAGTGCTTCAGTAGTATTATTCTTCTATTATTATTCCCTCCAGAACTGTCTGGAGCATCTGTCTGCGCTCCCGTCTCATGCTTCTAAAAGCCACCGCATTCATTGCGTTTGGTCTTCTTCTTCTAAAGCGCAGCTCATTTATTAGAGAAGAACAAACACCACAGTGGAGAATCCTAACAGTGCATCAGACTCCACTTCTCTCAGCAATATTAGTGCACGTTTAGCAGGAAGTGATGATTTGACTCTTTTAGTTTCTCACTGAAATGATGCTTCATTCACAAATGTTTTATGCAATATTACAGTTTTGTCTAATTCACATTTTTGGGTGAAAACAAAACGTGTTTCCATCACATTAAGATAGCTTAAGAGGTTAATAAAATAATATTATTTCAAAGCATTTCAAGTTCAGTTTTTAGTAAGTGCATTCAAAATTAGTGGTGTGATCCTACACTGGTCTCACGGTTCGGTTCAATTCAGATCATCAATTCGGTTCACTTCGATATCTCTGTGCATCACGGTGCATTGACGATGCTTTCCATACACAATTATTATATTTTGTTTCTTCACAACATGGGAATTCTGAATTAATTTTTAAAATATATTTATACCGTATATTATTTTTAATACAATTTTGTCCTTTAAAACAAGCAGTCGGATAAATGAACAGCACCTTTAATTTGACCTGCTCGAAGAAAACACTCTTGAATGTTTCAAACAAAACTCAAATACCATCACAGAAGACAACATGAGCATTTATAGCAAACAAACTAATGTAAATAATCTCCTGTTTGCTTTTTGAGTGTTGTCGAGCGAGTTCTTACATCTCTATAATTGGTCATTGTGCTTATTCGCTCGACAGAAAGGCCTGCGATTGGCTCTAAAACTGTGAGCGCTGTTCACCGATGAGTGATGCGGACACTGAAGAATGTGCTGTAACAGTCTGTATGCGCCTAATAAAGAGCACATTACTCAGCTATCACAGCTGATCCGTGATAGACGCCGTGGAGAAAACTCGCTCTACACACACACACACACACACACACACGTGTCAGGATCCACAAGTATCACTTTAATAGCGATAGAGGAGAGGAAAAGTTAACTTACAAACATGCCAGCAGTTCAAAGATACAGAGTGAGAGAGAGAGAGAGAGAGGCAGACAGAGAGAGAGAGAGAGAGAGAGAGAGCTGTTTATTTTCTCCCCATCAGTGAAACAGTGTCTCCTGGTTCTGCTGTACATCAGTGTCAGTGAATGATTGTCAAGCAAACTCACATGCAGTGAATCGTGCACAGTTGTTTGCTTTATAAGTAGTTGGAGTACTTTAATTTCTCGCCATCGCCTTGTTCGAATAGTACTCTACCATGACACAGCGCATAAGAGATAAATGACGTCTGTATGTAGTAACCGGTGATGATCCATGAATAAACTGATACCGAATTGTCCACGTCTGTATCGCGGTGCATGAAAAAAAACATAATTTTGGCACCCCTATTCAGTTTTAGCCTACAATTTCCATTTCAGCACATCCCTGCACGTTTGTTCTAACGAATTATTTAAAATAAGCTAAAACAACCCAATTCTTGAGCTTTTTTGAGGACAACTTAATTTCTTTATCTTCAATCAAAAAAAGCTAATTAGTAAACTCAATTCCTTCATGGTGTCCAAAAACAAATCAATTGTGTGGAGGCCAGCATGTTGTACAGTGTATGAAACACTGATTTAAAGATTCATTTGCTCCATTAAGAGCAGTCTGAGATGTGAACTGAGGCTTTGTTCAAACTTCACGGCTCCGCAAACCAAAAGTCTGCTTAAGTTCAATGTCAAGTTCAAAGGACTGTGGAACAATGTAATCCAGTGGAAATTCCCCGTGAAACCTTGGGAAATGAGTTATCATTAAAGGACTTAATTTTGTGTCCAGGGCCGCGGGGTGTTGTGAACTCCATGTCAAGGATAATGGTCAACGGCTTCAAAGAGAAACACAGCAGATAGCAGATGCAGAAAATGCAGAACATGTGAACCCATGTCATGAAGCACTGTAATGAAACTGTACTGTGTGTGTGTGTGTGTGTGTGTGTGTGTGTGTGTGTGTGTGTGTGTGTGTGTGTGTGTGTGTGTGTGTGTGTGTGTGTGTTGTGTGTAGTATCTGACAGTAAAGCATCTGGGTTTGAGTATTATCTGGTGCAGAAGGGTTTGACTGGATCATCTTTATGAACTCTTCACTTTAGGAGCTACAGAGGCTTTATATTACAATAAATCAACAGAATCATGACTCTTTCACAAAGCCTGGATGGATGGATGGATGGATGGATGGATGAACAGATAAACGTATTGATGAATGAATTTAATGGGGACAGAAGCATAGATGGATATATGGACAAAAGGATGAATGGATAGATGGATGGATGGATGATGGATGGATAAGGGATGGATGGATGAACAGAAGGATGGATGGACGGATGGATGGATGGATCAACAGAATGATCGATGGATGGATGGATGGACGGACAAATAAATTGAATGATGGATGGATGGACGGATGGATGGATGGATGATGGATGGACGGACAGATGGATGGACAGATGATGGATAAGGGATGGATGGATGGATGGATGGATAAGGGATGGATGGATGGATGGTGAACAGAAGGATGGATGGATAGATGGATGAACAATGGACAAAAGGATGAATGGATGAATGGATAAGCAATGGATGGATGGATGAATGAATGGATGGATGGATGGACAAATAGATTGAATGATGGATGGATGGATGGATGGATGGATGGGATGGATGGATTGGATGGACGGACAGATGGATGGATGGATGAACAGAAGGATGGATGAGCAAATAAAAGATAGTTGGATGAATAAACAACAAACAAATGATTGAATAAATAAAACGATAATTAAACGATGGACAGACAGATGAAAATAAAACGATGGATGGATGAAAACGATGGACAGATGGATAAAACTATGGATTGATGCATGGACAACAGAATGAGGAAAAAATGGATGAACAGATGAAAACATACAAAACACTTTGATTTGTGCATATTATTTAATGCAAGAACATTTTAAGCAGCTGTCATTAAATCAGAATCAGAAAGAGAATCACTGTCAAGTGTGCTGAAACACAAGGAATGACCTAAACATGAACAGTAAGTTTTAGTTTAAAGCTTTAATCCCCATTCAGACGTGTGTGGTGCTTCACATGTAACACAATTAACACAATAATAATACCAACACTTAACATCCAATACACACTAAAAATAGTAAATAATAATAATGAAAGTGACATTTAAAGGCTTGACTAGGTTAATCAGGGTAATTAGGCAAGTCATGAGTCCCTTTTACACAGTGATACCAGTAAATATCAGCAAAATTTCCAGAATGACTTTACCAGTGAATTCAAATCTGTCCTGTTCACACAGGCGAGGACGTTCCGGAAACAACCATTCACACATCCATTCCAAAATACAGGTACATTCTGACACCATTAACCAGAAATGAGCTCTTAATGGCTGCGCTTGTGTTTGTACACATAGAAGGGGTCTGGCTTTAGTTGATGGTTTCACTTTTATTTAACACTTTAGCATTCACGCAGCTGCTTTATCCCAGAGACATCCAAAGGCAGAAGCGCCAACCGCAGCTAAAAGTTTACACAGTTGACTACATAACAAACTCTGTGGATGGATAAGTTTACAACTTGGATGAAAACATATGGAGGAACACTCTCGCATGTCGAGATGTTCATAATATGTGTGTGTGCTGGCGCTCACCGGCTCCTTCACGTGCACACGCGTCAAGAACTGAGCAGAGCTGAAGGGTAAACAAAACAGCGGTTTAATCAGAAGCATTTATCGACCATTTTCTACACAGTTGGCATTAAGAAGCAACATATAAACGTTATCTGACTAACATCTAGCAGCTAAATGTGTCTGGAAAAACATTCAAAGGCTTTTATTTTCATAAACAGCACGGATGTGAATGCGTCTGAGTGTTCTGATTGGCTGGAGGTGTTCACACATGATCCCTTTCCAGAAAACTGCCGGTAATTTTCCAGCAAGGTTTGTGTGTGTGAAATGGCTATTGTATAATGGCTATCAGTATTTAAATCCAGTAGCTGGTTACTCTGTAAGTCATTACCCCTCAGCACTGGTCTTAAAGCTGCTATAACTCCAGCCGCCGCTGACAGACGGACTGATGGAGCTTCATTCTGCATCTCTGACCCTCAGTGGGATGTTGACCCAGCTGTTTCACTGACCTCACACTGATAATTATAGGTCAGCACTTTAACCCCGGCTTACTCCACAGCGCGGGGTATTCCTGGACTCGTTGGGTTTTCAAGATCACAGATTTACTATCAGTGTGCAGAAGCATCACTGTGAGATCAACAGTAATCCGTCCAGGAAACTCATCCACACACAACAAGATAAACTACTGTACATGATGTGTGTTTGTCTAGCAGACGCTTTTATCCGATCGCAACAGAGGAACAAAAGCTCTTCAACACAGAGACAACAACATTTGAGGATGGAGGAGATGCACAAATATTGTGGATGGAGGGATGCATGACTGGATGAAAAAATTCACAAATAAAACATTAGATGAATGGTCTAATGGATGACTGGATGGACAGATGAATGAAAAAACTAATGGAAACACTAGATGCATGGCTGAATGAATGAATGAATGAATGAATGAATGAATGAATGAATGAATGAATGAATGAAAAACTAGATGCATGGCTGGATGGATGGATGATAAATAAATGAACGAATGGAAACACTAGATGTATGATTGGATGGAAGAACAAATAAACACTAGATGAATGAATGAATGAATGAATGAATGAATGAATGAATGAATGAATGAATGAATGAATGAATGAATGAAACGAAACTAAATGAATAGGATGGATAAATGAATGAACGACTGGAAATACTAGATGCATGGCTGGCTAGATGGATGGGTGGATGGATGGATGGGTGGATGGATGAATGAATGAAACGAAACACTAGATGCATGGTTGGATGGATTGATGATGAATGAAAAAATGAAAACATGAGATGCATGGCTGGATGGATGAATGAACAAATAAAACATTAGGTGCATGGTTAAAAGGATGAATGAATGAATGAATGAATTAATTAATTAATTAATTAAACAAAACACTGGATGCATGATTGGATGTATGAACAAATAAACACTAGATGAATGAATGAATGAATGATTCTAAATGAATAGGATGGATAAATGAAGGAACGACTGGAAATACTAGATGCATGGCTGCTAGATGTATGGGTGGGTGGATGGATGGATGGATGGATTGGATGGATGGGTGGATGGATGAACGAATGAAACGAAACAGTAGATGCATAGTTTGGATGAACGATGATGAATGAAAAGAATGAAAACATGAGATGCATGGCTGGATGAATGGATGAATTAACAAATAAAACATTAGGTGCATGGTTAAAAGGATGAATGAATGAAAAACTAGATGCATGGATGGATGGATGAATGAATAAAATTAATTAATTAATTATTGAAACAAAACACTGGATGCATGAGTGGATGTATGACAAATAACACTAGATGAATGAATGAATGAATGAATGAAGGATGAATGAATATGAATGAATGAATGAATGAATGAATGAAACACTAGATGAATAGCTGGACAAAGATGTATATAAGATAGATAAACAGAATGATGCACCATGATAAGTTTATTAAACAATCCTGCTTGAGAATTCAACGGACACAAATGAAAGGCTGCTTCTCATTTTATTTTAGAGTGTGATTGACACAAGATCTCAAATCTCCATCTCTATCCAAATAACTTTTCCAGTTGGCACATTTAGTGTGTTAAAGTGTCTCCGCGCCCATCTGGAGTTGTGGGATGTTTAAGTGTGGGGCCACAGTGAGGGCACGTCTGCTTTCTGGCAGGTGGTTTGACTCTGTTTTTGGATGATCCCGTGGTCTGGACATGACAGTCTGCGCTTTGAACTATTCTGTCTCACATTCTTCTGCGTTTAGCTCTTCTTTCTGCGTTTTATTTACATTGTTCAGATGCTTTAATCAGAGCGCTGCTGCTGCTCTGGGGCAAGTGTTTAACACAGCACAGCTCCAAATACACCAGCATACAACTCCGCTCTCAACACACAGCCTTTTTTGGCTAAATCCAGTCCATACGTCTCTCATTTCATTGACAAGTGTTGTTCATCATTTTGTCATAACTCTAAAGTCTATTCTGCACTACAGAAGAGTTTTCAATCTTTAAGATGCAACAGACCCCTAAATATCATCTTTGTGCAAAAGTATTCACACCCTAAAATTTAATAGCACGTTTATTGGTATAGTTGGTTTTCAATTGTCAAGATAAAATACAACTTTGGTCCTTTTATATTATTTAATGGGAGTGAAATCCCTCATATATGAGACCAACATTCATGTAAAGGATAATAAAATTGTCTATTGTGTAAAAAAAAATGCATAAATAACAACAAATTGACTAAAGCAACATTTTTTTAAATAAAACAATTTATCATTCATTCATTTTCTTGTCGCTTAGTCTCTTTATTATTCTGGGGTCGCCACAGCGGAATGAACCGCCAACTTATTCAGCATTTGTTTTACGCAGCGGATGCCCTTCCAGCTCCAACCCATCACTGGGAAACCCATACACACTCATTCGCATTCGCATTCACACACACACTACAGACAATTTAGCTTACCCAATTCACCTGTACCACATGTCTTTGGACTCTGGGGGAAACCGGAGCACCTGGAGGAAACCCACGCGAACGCAGGGAGAACATGCAAACTCCACACAGAAACACCAACTGACCCAGTCGAGGCTCGAACCAGCGACCTTCTTGCTGTGAGGCGATAGCACTACCTACTGCGACACTGCGTCGCCCAAAACATTTCAATAAAAGTCTAATAATTTTTGGATGGATGGAAAAATAAAAACATTGGATATAATTTAAGTAAAATGACAGATGAATGGATGAAGATAAAGTAATGTATATATGAATCGATGATGGATGAAATGATGGAAGAATAAATATAAAAATTTACGAATATACGGACAAAAGGGTCCAATAATAATAAAAAAAAACTATGGATTGATGGATGGAAAAAAGAATGAGGAAAGAATAGATGGACATATAGCTGGATGGATGGAAAAACAATGAATGAATGGATGGATAAATAAATTAAAACACAACACAGCTCCAAACACACCAGTATAGTACTCGCTCTCAACGCGCAACACGCCTTTTTTGGGTAAATCCAGTCCATACGTCTCTCATTTCATTGAAGTGTTGTTCATCATTTTGTCATAACTCTAAAATCTATTCTGCACTACAGAAGAGTTTTCAGTCTTTAAGTTGCAACAGACCCCCAGATTTCATCTTTGTGCAAAAGTATTCACACCCTAAAATTTACATGCACATTTATTATTGTATTGTTAATTGTCAGGAACGAAAATGTTTGCGTTTTATTAATGGGAGTAAAATCTAAATATCACTGGTATATGAAACCAATTTTCACGCTAAGGTGACTAAAATGTCTATTGTTGTAAATGTTTATTATATTGGTTTTGGTATTGTTGGATTTTAATTGTCATGATGCTAATTTTATCCTTTTTTTAATGATTAAATAGCAGTAAAATTATTTATGGGATATCGTATATGGGATAATTCATGCAAAGGCAACTAAAACTAATGTTCATTGTTGTTACAAAAAAAAGGGAATAACAATGAGCTCTATTTTAACAATCTAAGCACAGTCTAAAGCACATGGTGCAAATGCATTAAGCACATGTCCGAATCCACTTTTGCTATTTTAAGGACAGAAAAATATGCTCTGCGCCCTGGTGCATGGTCTAACAGGGTTGTGCTTATTCTCGAAATGAGTTCTGGGTGTGTTTTGAGAGTTAAGTGCATTAAACCAATCAGGCTAATCTCTCATTCCCTTTAAGAGTCAAATGCGTCATGTCATGGCACATTTGCTACTTACATAGAGGACTCTTTAAGTGTAAAAACTGAAGCTTCACTAGCAAGAAAACAGTGAAACAGAGCATCTGCAGCGCGAGGATAAAGAACGAGCCTCCTCCATTCAGCCTCTTTACTTTCTCTTTACTTTATTTTACTCTTTACTCCTTTACTTTGGTGGAGTAAGGAAACGGTGGAGACTCACTTCACTGAACACATCCATTAGCCCACATATTTAATTTCCTTTGTTAAGATTTGTGTCAAAACTATTTCTAAATTCAGTTCTAATCTCCAGCAAAGGAATAAATGAACAATAATAATGAAGTGTGGTCAAAACACTGAGTTATATCCAAACACACGTCCTGTTCTTATGCCCCATATGCTGATGCAGACGTCTCCAAAACCCCACAGTTGGACAAATCTACACTTGTGTTTATTAAAACAAAATTTAATAATCATGTTTGTATCATTTTAATCCTTTAATTGTTTTCATCTGTAAAGATATTTGTGTATTGCAGTACATCCTGTGTAAGCAATGTGTGAGCATTTGGACCTGCATAGGCACATAACTAACGCGCTCTGCGCTGGACATTACAGCAGCTTTTAGTTGGTCAAACACAGAGCCTTTTTTGGGTAAATCCAGTCCATACATCTTTTATTTGATTAATCAGACATCTGTGTGTAAAAGCCGTTGAGTGTTGTTCGCCATTTTGTCATACATCTACAGGCACGGGCTGGTATAAGTTTCTGACGGTATGATAACTTTGGATAAAAATATCACGGTTTCACGGTATTGAGATTACAGCTCTAGAATATTTTGGATCAGTAAACATGTCAGACTGAATAATTCACATGAATGATTGATTTCTGCTGCCTTCATTTATTTCAAAAACACAGATTCTGTGGATGATGCAGTAAATATGGGACTGCATTATGCTCTGCAACACCTAGACAGACCAGGGACCTATGTGAGGATCTTGTTTGTTGACTTCAGCTCGGCGTTTAACACTATCATCCCAAAACTTCTCCTGCCCAAATTAACTCAGCTCTCTGTGCCCACCTCTGTCTGTCAGTGGATCAACAGCTTCCTAACGGACAGGCAGCAGCTGGTGAAGCTGGGAAATTCTCATCTAGCATCCGCACAATCAGCACTGGCGCCCCCCAGGGGTGTGTCCTCTCCCCACTGCTCTTCTCCCTGTACACGAATGACTGCACTTCAAAAGACTCCTCTGTGAAGCTCTTGAAGTTTGCAGACGACACCACACTTATCGGCCTCATTCAGGACGGTGACGAGTCTGCTTACAGACAGGAGGTTAAGGAGTTGGCTGTCTAGTGTAGTCACAACAACCTGGAGCTCAACACGCTCAAAACAGTGGAGATGATAGTGGACTTCAGGAGAAACCCCCTGCTCTCCCCCCACTGAGCATCATGGACAGCATTGTGGCAGCAGTGGAGTCATTCAGGTTCCTGGGCACCACCATCTCTCAGGACCTGAAGTGGGACACTCACATTGACTCCATTGTCAAAAAAGCTCAACAGAGGCTGTACTTTCTTCGTCCGCTGAGGAAGTTTAACCTCCTAAAGGAGCTGCTGAAACAGTTCTACACCTCCATCATTGAATCAGTCATCTGCACATCAATAACTGTCTGGTTTAGCTCAGCTACCAAATCTGACCTCTGAAGACTACGTTGAATAGTTTGGACTGCTGAGCGGAACACTGGTACAACCCTTCCTACTCTCCAAGAACTGTACTCATGTAGAGCGAGCAGAAGGGCTGCCAAAGTCACTCTGGACCCCTCACACCCAGCACACTGCCTCTTTGAACTGTTACCTTCTGGTCGACGCTACAGAGCACTGCGCACCAAAACAGCCCGACACAGAAACAGTTTTTCCCTCAGGCATCCATCTCATGAACACTTGATGATAATAATTGTGGAACCAACATCACTACTGCTATACACTTTTATACACATATACACTTATTAACAACACACTTTACATGCCAATTTGCACATAACAGCTGCACATATAACGCTGTATATAGTAATAAACATGTACATACACTTGTCAATCTGTATATTTGCACTCACTACTTACTTCTATTTTTTAAATATATTTATTATCTGTTTTTTGTCCTCTGTCTCGTAATCCTGTTGCACTGTAGAAGCTTTGTCACGAAAACAAATTCCTCGTATGTGTGAACATACCTGGCAATAAAGCTCTTTCTGATTCTGATTCTGATTCTGATTTTTTTTTACAAAACGGCATCTTTGGAGATCTTTTCTGCTGGAGACACTGCTGTCCTAAAAACCAAAAAAAAAAATGTAAATAAAAAAATCTTACTCATACCTTCGGAACGGTATAGCAGGAAATGTTGACGGTTTTAAAACTTGACTTTTCCAAACCGCGATGATATACCTTGAACACTGTTATCGTCCCATGCCTAATCTACTGTCTATTGTGCACTAAAGGAGAGTTTTAATCTTTAAGATGCAACACACACCTATATATCATCTTTGCAAAAGTATTTGATTCCTAAAATTTAAAAACACAGTTATTATCGTTTTGTTGATTGTCAAGCTAATTTTATTTTAAACTTAATTTTTTAATGGGAGTAAAATTTAAAATCCACTCTGATCTGGGACCAATTTTCAAGCTAAAGTGACTAAAAACGTCTATTGTTGTAAATGTCTATTACATCTAAAAAAAATAAATAAATAACAATGAATGGATTAAAGTAACATTTTGGATAATCAATAGTCAATACATGACTAATACATTTTTCATTGCCGTTAAAATGAATTGACTGAACGTAAATATAGAAGCCTGACAAAAACTTAAACAGTAATTTAGAATAAAAGATATATTTCTATATAAAACATTACGTTTCTATTAAGTTAAAAAAATTCTAATTCATTGTGAAATGTATTATTTATTTAATGTAACCCTTTATTTATGAAAAAATATGTAATTTTACTATTGGCACACATATATAAAGGTCTTAAATCATGACAGTGTTTTGATAATACAATAAGCACAGATACATATTACCAATAAATGAGTATTAAATTTTAAAAACTATATATATTTGGTTAATATCAGATAAATAATAAATTATGAAATATATATTTGCAAGATAAGAGAAGATAGATAAGAGATAAGAGATAAGTGCATCTGTTCAGCTAAAAATTGTGAAAGAATGCAGAAAGCGTTAGAGATGAGACATTTCTGTCAGGATTGTGCAATGTGCTGTTAATCAGCAAACCCACACTCTTATCATGTTTCATAAGCTGCAAAACATCTACAGATGCCACATTCTGGAGATAAACGGGCTGTAAAGAAAATAAAGACACGAAACGTTGAGTTGATTGACTCTTGGGCTGTTTAAAGAGACATTATGCTTAATAACACCCAACGCTCAAACAGACCAAAGAGCAGAAGATTTCTAATACCAAATGATTCTGAACGGATTCTGTGATTTTCCAATGCATTGTGATTCTTTAATTAATGGATTGAGCTTAGTTTACACCAACAGATGGCGCCGTATGCTTTACAAACAGACATCCTCTACTCACCTCCAATTCCTTACATACACCACTTATAACAGAATTGATCATTAATAAAGCTGTAAGGTTTAAATGATATAAAGAGTGTTCATAGTGAGCTGTGTTTACATTGATCTAGTAAGTGCATTTTAGTGCAAGGTTAAAACTTAGCCTAAAGCATCATCTGCTATTAAATATGGGTGGGACAAAATACTGACGCCAAGTATTGATATTTATCTAAATGTACACAAGATCTGAATTAATTAATCAGTCTTAGAGCGTCATTTAAAGGGCACCTATGGTAAAAAAATCTACTTTTCAAGCTGTTTGGACAGACATATGTGCATGTATGGTGTATAGACCGTCATATTGGGGTGATATAACCCACCCAGTGCTTTTTTTTTCAGTTTAACAACATAAAAACGGTGGACAAATTGGAGCGGTTTTTCAAACCGACCGCAACTTTACGTAGGAGTGCGGTTCACCCCCCACCAATATTGATTGACAGGCGCGTCATCATATCCTCAGTTTGTTGATTCACGTCCGCCATTTTCAGCGTGAGTAAAAGCGATATCACTAAAGGAACACGCTAGCTCTATTTTTAGATGTAAGGCTCATTGGGCTCACAACACAAGATCAATATTCTCCACATTATCGCTCTAATCGGAATTATTGGTTGTATCTTTAGGTAGGTTTGCACACATGTGTACTTCTCATTGAGTCTACCTTATACTTCAGCCGTTTGCATTTCTCGCGATCCCAGAAGCTCCCTGTGATCTTAACTAGCATGCGTTTTAGAGATCTAAACATTGGTTTCTATCAGGGTACACTCAAGTCGACGGCTGGCGCCGCGGACCGCTGCAGAAACCTGTTTAGTATTCAAAATGCGTGGCGCGACGATTCGGGACACTTCATGTTTCTGCCGCGCCACAGAGAGTGTCTGGTGTGCCGTGTCGCGGCTTCGAGCGGCGCATCCGGTGCCTCAGTCAAAGTTAATTCAGTGTGCGTGGTTATTAGTTTCTGTGTACAAGCTCGCACTTGACACTAGCACACAGTTGGCTGTAAAACTGTACAAAGACACAAATGATTTTGTACTCTCTGCTTGGTCTGTGTCAGAGTCGTACATGTACGACTGAATGGTGATCCTCTCTCTCCTTCTCCATCTGCCTGTCAGACTCTGTTGCAAACGCAGAGCGGGTGAGCTCATGGCTCCGCCCCCTTGTTACGTTGGCGGGAAGCCGAAACTAATTTACTTGTGAAGCAACACACCCATTAATCAGCGAACTGTGGACATGCCCCCAACATGACACTTTTTAACACATTATAATAAAAAAGTCTGAATTGTGTTTTAAACTGAACCTAAACTGGCACACTCAGAAGAACCATAATATTAATATTAAATCAGAAAAAGAGGTAAACTATGTGCCCTTTAAACCACTGACAGATGAACCATTGCAATGTGAAATCTCAGGCATATGGATAGATACCTTCTTCTGTTCAAGCGATATATTGACTTATTGTGCAATAAATGAAAATGGGGGCGGTTAATTTTGGAGGCGCAATATATTGTCTATTTTATATAAAGAAATGTAAGATGATGATGATTATGATGATGTTACGGAAGCAGATGGACAAACAAAGGGGAGTAAGTATTAACGATGTTTATTCAACAGTTGAGCATATATGGATAATGATTGAGAGTTGAATGGAATTCAGTGGAATAGATGATCTTCTGTGGCAGGTGGGATGACAGATACGGAGGATGACAGGATGCACACACCAGAGGACTTGCGGGGAAGACAGACTGACGAGACACACAACGCTGACAGGACACTGGAACACTGGACAGACTGGAATGCAAACAGAGTAAAGGTAAGTATAGTTGCTGAGATCGTAGGGGAGTGAAACCTAGGAAGTGGTTCACTCAGAGTCCGCTTCGTAGGAACGAGACCGGACAATGAGTGAAGTGAGGTGTGTGCTTATAGTGAATGGGAGTGATTGGGTGCAGCTGTGCGTGGTTAATACTCAGGTGAAGGTGCTCGGTGCGTGATGTTGGTGGAAGAGCCTGGCCAATCCGTGACATTACCCCCCTCCCCAGGGCCCGCTCCTGAGGGCCTGAACCTCCGACGTCGTGTGGTCTACCTCGTCCTCGAGGTGCTGGAAATTCTGGGTGATTGGAGTGGAACTCTTCCATAAGTGCGGGATCTAGTATATCGGATCTGGAGACCCATGACCTCTCTTCTGGACCGTATCCTTCCAGTCGACGAGGTATTCTAGTTGACCACCACGACGCCGGGACCGTAGGATGTCCTTGACTTGGTAGATGGCCCCTTCTTCTAACATCAGTGGGGGAGGAGTTCCTCTTCATGGCCAGGCTCTGTGGAGGGAATCAGAGGATCGTGAAAGGGTTTGAGAAGGGACACGTGGAATGTGGGGTGGATTCTGTACTGTGGTGGTAACTGTAACTTGTATGTGACGGGGTTGACCTGTTCCAGGATGGTGAAGGGACCAACAAATCTGGGACTTAATTTTCGGGAGGGCAGTCGCAAACGGATATCTCTGGTGGAGAGCCAGACCTTCTGTCCTGGAGTATAGATGGGGCCTGGAATCCTCCTCTTATCCGATACTTCCTTTGTTCTGCGTACTGCCCTCTGGAGATGGTGATGAGCATCGTCCCAGACTCTCTCGCTCTCCCGGAACCAGTAATCCACTGCGGGGACATCAGATGGTGCCCATCCCAGGGGAAGAGTGGAGGTTGGAACCCTAGGATGCACTGGAATGGCGTGAGTCCGGTGGTAGATTTACGCAGGGAATTCTGGGCGTATTCCGCCCAGCCCAGAAACTGGCTCCAGGAGTTTTGGTGACCGTGACAGAAGGTCCGGAGGAACCGCCCCACTTCCTGAATTTTCCTCTCTGTCTGGCCGTTGGTTTGGGGGTGATAGCCAGACGAGAGGCTTACGGTCACACCTAGGAGTCTGAAGAATGCTTTCCATAGTCTGGATATAAATTGGGGTCCTCGGTCCGAGACTATATCTTCTGGTAACCCAAAATTTCGAAAGACGTGGTTGAACAGGTTTTTGGCGGTCTCTAGGGCTGTGGGTAGACCTTTCAAAGGAATCAAACGACAGAATTTAGAGAATCGATCTATGATGACTAGAATGCAGGTGTTACCTTCAGACAATGGGAGGTCTGTCATGAAGTCAACTCCTAGTGTGACCAGGGGCGGTTTGGGATGGGCAAGGGATGGAGTTTACCAGCAGGTAGATGGCGAGGACTCTTCGCCATAGCGCATTCTCTGCAGCCTTGGACGTATCTTCTCACATCCCTTGCCATGTTCGGCCACCAAAAGCGTTGGGATAGCAGCGAGAGGGTGTTGTTGGCCCCAGGATGTCCTGTGCCCAGAGATGTATGGCTGGAATGAATGAGATCTACCCGTTGATTTTCAGGGATGAAACGTCGATTGGGGGGACAGCCCGGCGGAGTTCTGGATTCTGGAGTGGCGGTTACTGTAGGCGGACCATTGGATGGGACAGATAGTGATCTGATCGGGAAGGATCTTGGCCGGTGTCTCAGTTTCATGCTGGTCGTGAATTCTGGAAAGTGCGTCTGCTCGGATATTCTTTGATCCTGGTCGATATGAGATAGAGAACTGAAATCTGGAGAAGAACAATGACCAACAGGCCTGACGAGGACAGAGTCTTTTAGCATCTTTAGGTATTGGAGATTTTTATGATCTGTGATCACCTGGAATGAATGTTTGGCCCCCTCCAACCAGTGTCGCCACTCCTCCAGGGCGAGCTTGATGGCCAGAAGTTCTCGATTTCCGATGTCGTAGTTCCTTTCCGCCGGGCTGAGCTTCCGGGAGAAATAGGCACATGGATGGAGTAATGGAGGAGTACCATGGTACTGAGACAGAATGGCTCCCACTCCGGTGGTCGATGCATCCACTTCGACTACAAATGGTAATTCAGGATCGGGATGAGTCAGCAGTGGGGCTTGAGTGAAAGATTCTTTGAGGTCTTGGAAGGCTGCGGCGGCTTCGGGAGGCCAGGGTAGTGTTTTGGGTTTGTTTTTCAACAGGTTGGTGAGCGGAGCGGTGATGAGACTGTAATTGTGGATGAAACGTCGATAGAAGTTAGCAAATCCTAGAAACGTTGGAGTTCCTTTATGGTTTTGGTTCGGACCAGGAGATGACGGAAGTGACCTTCCTCTCGTCCATACGAACTCCTCTCTGATCGATGATGTACCCCAAGAACTGAACAGATGGTAAATGAAAGGAGCAGTTTTCAGCCTTGAGGTAGAGGCGGTGTTTCCTGAGGGTTTTCAGGACCTCCGCAACGTGGGCGATGTTCGGCCTCACTCCGGGAGTAAATCAGGATATCATCTATGTACACAATGACGAAGATGGAGGAACTCCCGGAGGACTTCGTGGATGAAGTTTTGGAATACGGAGGGGGGTTAACCAGACCATAGGGCATGACTAGTACTCGTAGTGTCCAGTAGGGGTCACAAACCCCGTCTTCCACTCGTCCCCCTCACGTATTCTCACCAGGTTATAGGCGCTGCGGAGGTCCAGCTTGGTGAAAATTTTGGCGGATCTGAGTTGTTCCAGGGCTGCCGGGACGAGAGGAAGGGGATAGCGGAATTTGACTGTACCTTGATTTAGGGTTCTGTAATCGATACATGGCCGCAGCCCTCCATCCTTCTTAGCCACGAAGAAGAAACTCGAGGCAGCAGGTGACGTGGATGGACGGATATACCCCTGACTCAGAGCCTCATGGATGTACTCCTCCATTGCCTTGGTCTCCGGAAGGGACAACGGGTAGATCCTACCTCTGGGCATAGGAGCATCTGGAAGCAGGTCTATGGCGCAGTCCCATGGCCGATGTGGAGGTAGCTGGGAAGCTCTCTTGGGGCAAAATACATCCTCGTATGAGGAGTAGATCTTCGGGATCTGAATGGATATTTTCTCGACTGGACTTTCGACAGACGTGACGCAGACGGTAAGGGGTCTTTGAATTTGTAAGGGTAGATCGGAAAACAGCTGGATCTGCATCCTTCTCCCCATCTCTTAATTTCTCCTGTGCCCCAAGAGAGGATGGGATCGTGCTTCACCAGCCACGGGCGCCCTAAGATGATATCCATCGATGCACCCTCCAGAACCAGAAATTGAATCTCCTCTTTGTGGAGCAGTCCTACTTTGAGATCGACAGGTTCACATTTTCGATGGATACGTGCCTGAGATTGGATATCTTTGGTTATGGGCTGAATCTGGTAGACGTGCGTCGAGGCTTCGTGTTAAGCTGGAGTCGGCGACAGAGGGCGTGCGAGATGAAATTTCCTGCTGACCCGGAGTCGATGAGGGCTGTGACTGAAACTGAGACAGAAGGGGTAGTTAACTGGACATTAGTGGTGAGAGGGTGCATCTTTTCAATGGGAGAACTGAACAAACTCACCACAGAGCGTGCTGGACGAATAGGACAGTCCAGCCTGACATGTCCCTTGGCACCACAGTACATGCACAGACCCCGGGTCAGCCTCCTCTGTCACTCGGTGATCGTGAGCCTACCAGATTCTATGATCATGGGTTCTGGTTCTGGAGGGACGGCTGGCTCTGGCGAACGGAGGAGTGCTTGGGATACTGGTGGAGGATCATGCTGGTAGACCCTCAGACGATCGGAACAGCGCAGAGAGTGTTGGATGAACTTCTCCAATCCCATCGTGTCGTCGAGGGCGGCCAGCTGTAACCGGAGGCTGGGCTCTAGTCCGAGCCGGTAGGTTGTGAGGAGAGATCGCTCATTCCACCCGCTAGCAGCAGCCAGAGTTCGGAACCTGAGAGCATACTCCTGAGTGGACATGGCTCCCTGTTTGAGATGGTATAATTGTTCTCCAGCTGCTACTTCAGCATCCGCGCGACCAAAAACCTCCTTGAAATATGGGTGAATGACTGAATGGAATTTGTTACCGGCCCAGACTGTTGCCAGATGGTTTCAGCCCACCGAAGCTGACCCAGAGAGAAGGGAGATGATGAAAGCGATTTTAGACTGATCGGTAGGGTATAACTCGGGTTGCATAGTGAATACCAGAGAACATTGTAGGAGGAATCCATTGCACTCCTCCGCCCCGCCAGAGTAGGGCGCTGGTCGAGCCATGGACTGGATGAGTGGGTGGACGGTGAAGAAGTGCTCGGTGCTGGTGGTGCTTCGGGAAGTGGAGCAGATGGTAGTAGCACTCTCTTCAATGAATCCACCAACTCCTGAAGGGGATCGTGAGTGCTCATGCTGTTGGTATTGTAGGTCCGGTCTTCTGTTACGGAAGCAGATGGACAAACAAAGGGGAGCAGGTATTAACGATGTTTATTTCAACAGTTGAGCATATATGGATAATGATTGAGAGTTGAATGGAATTCAGAGGAATAGATGATCTTCTGTGGCAGGTGGGATGACAGATACGGAGGATGACAGGATGCACACACCAGAGGACTTGCGGGGAAGACAGACTGACGAGACACACAACGCTGACAGGACAACTGGAACACTGGACAGACTGGAATGCAAACAGAGTAAAGGTAAGTATAGTTGCTGAGATCGTAGGGGAGTGAAACCTAGGAAGTGGTTCACTCAGAGTCCGCTTCGTAGGAACGAGACCGGACAATGAGTGAAGTGAGGTGTGTGCTTATATAGTGAATGGGAGTGATTGGGTGCAGCTGTGCATGGTTAATACTCAGGTGAAGGTGCTCGGTGCGTGATGTTGGTGGAAGAGCCTGGCCAATCCGTGACAGATGATGATTAGGCCACATAATAAAACAAGCTAAGTTTTTTGTCAAACGCGCTGCATTCTGCTTTCTGGGGAAGGCGGGGCTTATGCAGCATCTACACACACGCTGCGCGCGCACACACAGATAGAGTGCGAGAGAGAGCGGATAGTGGAGGTGAAGAAGGCAAGATGCAAACCTACTGATTCGTGTTTAGGAACTACAGTCAGTTAGGATAAACAAGTCGCGATGGACTTGGTTTTAAAGTCACAGTCTTCAGCTCCGGTGTGGGAACATCTGACTTTAAGCCGAATGAAAAAGGAGAGCCCGTATGTGAACTTGTCAATATGTCGAATTAGTTTCAGAAGGTGGCAATGAAAAAAGGCAACACAACTAACCTTGAATCACACCTAAAACATAACCACCCTACCCAATTTTACAACATGGGAACAACAACCCTAGTTAGTACTGGAGAGGGGTCTTCCAGACAGTTAACTGTAAAGGATGTATTACCTGCCAGTGCAAATTTAACCATGACAGCGCAAAATGGCACATACTCACAGACAGGTACCATTATTTAGAGATGCAGCTGTTAAACACTAAAAAATCCTGCAAACCTTTAACAGTCCTGTCTTGGAATCTGCCTGATTATTAAAAATGGCAGCTAATATGCTTTAAAAGTCTACTTTTGACTTTTGTTTACATCTAATATTTATTATGACTTATTTGTTTTAAGATATTTTTTCATGATTCAATTTTTAACGTCTAATATTCTCAAAATGAAATAATGTACCTGAATTTTACACTATTATGTTGTAAAAATGTATTATTTTTTTATAAGTGATAGAAGTTATAAAGTGGCAATAATATCGTTTATTGCGATTAATTTGAGTGCATTATATCGTCCAGCAAAAAATAGATATCGTGATCGCTGTATGCCCGCGGTCAGTGCTGTGAAACTTCATACAGGAATATGTGCTCAAACTTTTGCGTTCTGCCACAGTTCATATTACATAAAGACATCAGCAGAACATGAACATATAATTTGAAGGGCCTTGCGTTTATTTATTTATTGATGCGTAAATAACTGTTGTCCACTGCTGGAGACATCATAAGTCTGTGCTATCCTCTATGAGCATTCTGACCAGTTACTGTTCTTGAACAAAATAGATTTATCTAGTGGGAATGCATGATTTTGCATAATTTAAAAGAAACCAGGCATAAAATACATCAAATAAGTTGACCAAGTTGTAATAAGTGTCTTAAGTTTACAGAAAACTAGAAAGCAAGAAATCTGTTTCCTTAAACATTTGTAATCGGTATGAAACGAATGTGAGGTACAGTCCATCCTGTCAAACACAAATCACAAGACAGAAACTACTCAAATGCCCACAAACTAATCTGAGGGAGATTTGCCATCAAGACCAAGTTGTGGATTACTTAAGAAGAGCAGCACGATCTGACGATCATTATCCAGAGGATGATAATTATGTAGAAAAGCCATGAATGAGGTTGGTGTCGTGATCTCGTTCCTAGCAAGTGAGCATTAGCTCGAGCAAACAGTTGTTGGTTAATTTTATTAGTGATTCCAAAGATGTAATGTAATAGTAAGCTTGGTGAACAGTTTTGAAGAATTTGATGTTTCCCTATTCAGACAGACTGCCTGAGCATACCGCCCAAGAGGCATTTCAAAGATGGCCACCGAGTGAAATGACTTGCCTTAACGGGACTTTGGTGTTATTATGCTTGTACACCACTGTTCATGTTGTATATTAGACATTTGTCAGGTGTTTGTCCTCCTCAAACTGCTCCTGTGTGTAGCACTAGTTTTCTTCCACAGCTTCCACAAACCTCCTGTTGTGTTTTGATATGATTTTTGACTGTTGTAGCTGTCAAATAACTCAAATCATTCAGCGGAGTGGTATGCAGCTGTAATGCGCTCTAAACCTGCCGGAACTACTTTAGCTGTGTGTTTATCTGAAAATAACCAAACACCTGAGAATCCTCATCAGAGAATCCAAATCAAGCATTCAACAACCCTGTAGTATAATCAGAAATAATCCATCAACACTTAAATTTATCTGAAAAGTTTCAAAGCCAGTAATCAGAAGATACTGTGTCGGGTATATGTGAGCATGTGAAGCTTCACACAAGACTTCATTCATGTCTTCACTAATGAAAAACCGCACACATATGAGCTGCTGCGGTTTTGAGTTCATTTCCAAGATGTTTCGTATCAAAGGCGCTCGACAAGGGGACATGGCAAAACTTCTTTCCAATGTTTGTCTTTCCTTTGGATCAGAACGTGGTCCCTCGGGCTCGGCACATTAACTCTAAGAGGCGAACGCAGAGAACGAAGGGCTTAATTTAAAACGTAATAATTTTTACGACGTCAAGCGTGCAAGTCGGACCTCTCTGACACACCTTTGGCTTAATTCATCCACACATAAATAATTCCACACACAGCAGATGCTTTCCAAGCGCAGGAGCAGAAACAGAGCGGCTCTTTCAGTGGATTTACAGCTGGGTGTTTCCCTCTGTCTGTTATGGAATCACCGATACTCAAACGCACATAAATACTGCGCTATTTAGACGTCAAAGTGGACAATAAAACTCCAAAAAGGCTTAATTTTGCTGCTCATTAAACTGCATGTTTTGATGACCTATACACTGTTATTCAGAACATAAAGTCTGTGTCAGAAGCAGCCTGAATAAACTACTGTTACTCGCAAAGAGGATTTCAAAGTTTTGTCTTCATTTAATACAAATGAAATGATCTGCTTAATTAGTTGAGACACATTAAAACAAACCTGCAGAATCTGAGTGGTTTCCAGAAGCATCTGGTGTCTCTAAATGGCCAAATATCACTAAAAAATGTGTTTGACATTTCAAAATGCTTAAATGTTATGTTTATCAGAATCAGAATCAGAATCAGAATCAGAATCGGTTTTATTGCCAAGTGTGCTTCACACACACAAGGAATTTGTTTTGGCTACAGAAGCTTCCAGTGTACATAAAGTGACATGTGACAACACAAAATAAATCTGAAAAATAAGATAATAATAATAAAATGATGAACATTAAACAGATGCGGTTAGTGAAGAAACCTGGATGTTGAGTTGTATGTACAGATTGTTATAAATATACAGGTTATAAGGTGCTGTGTACAAGTGCGAATGTAGAAAGTATTGCATTGTATATTGATAAGTGCTGTGTACAAGTGCGTATGAGAAAGTATTGCACATATTTATTGCACAGTAGGGGAATATTTAACTGTTCATAAGGTAGACAGCCTGAGGAAAGAAAC